>NW_005054433.1:886892-890658 GCF_000277835.1 Geospiza fortis | reverse complement strand
TTTCTTTCTTTTCTTTCTTTCTTTTTATAATAAAATAAGCTTTCCTGTGCATAACTTAGCTACTAGAAATATGGGATAAAAACAGGTTCAGTGGAAATGCTGCAATGTTTCCATTTTGGGGCTTTTCATTGTTCACTGAATTTCCCTCTGATGCTGTCTATTGTTAAAAAAGGACCCTGAGGGACAACCACTCTGATCCTCCATGGCATGGCCTGAAAATGAAGAAATTCAGTCAGTAAGCAAAAACCTAACCACTGCATTTTGTTTGGAAACTCATTAAAAAAAAAAAAAAGGTGTTGTGTTGATCCCAAGTTTAAAGTGAGGCACTCACATCAAATTGATTATGGGGCCATTTAAACACCTCCAGAGTCCTCTGAAAGTAGCACTAGAACAAAAGAAATAGTTTAGATGGAGTTGAAAGAATTATTTTGTCTGCCTAAAACCTAATATTTTTGTAAAAGCAGATGTCTTCAAAGCATTTTCCGCAGAAATATGTAGTGATTGTCTTTAAGTCAACATTTTTCAAATGTTACAATATTGTAGAACTGAAATGGTATTTTTCATAAACCTAAAATAGAATGAACTGACACCTCACATACCATACTTTATTAACAAGCCCAGGCTTTTAAATAGCATGTTCAACCATAAGAGGTGTTTAAGGAGTGACATAAGATTCCGTACCCTAAATGAACAAATAGTAACACCAATTTCTAGAAGGTGACAATTATATCAGGCTGAAAGCACAACAGAAAATACAAAATGTACTTTGGATAGTCTAAAGAAAGATTCTCAGTACACAGGATTCTCACACACAAAGGTCTCCTGTTCAGATCTTTGTGCTCTGTCCAAACCAAAGAACTGTTGGGCAGAGTGCAAGGAACAGGATTTTTCATTCCCAAATTCATAGAAATAACTAGCTCCCAGAGAAAAAGAGTTAAATGTGATGACATTGTAATTGAGATAATGTTAATTTTATATATGAGTTACATACCTAGAGAATAGGGATGAACTGAGTGTACAATTTAAATAAAACTCACACCTTGCTGATTTCTTAAGAGTTATTCCATTGCACTTCTAACTGGTAAGGAAATGCAATTTCTTGCATTTCTAGTCATTCCCTCTTCAAAATTTAGTTTAGGCTACAAAAGGATATTTTACACAGCAAGTTAAAACCTCCTCAATAGTAAGGACTAATGTAATAAATGCTTGCCTGGCTTCTGTAGTATCAGGATGCATTTTAAAGGGCCACTAATTCATGCTAACATTTGCACATTATCATTCTGCATCACTGCAGTATTTGCAGTGCTATTGCTAGCCTCATAAAATAAATACTAAACAAATTACTATACTCTCCCATTTGCCTATATGGAGCCATCAGTTAGATACTACCTTTAACAAATTTTCCTACTCTTTCTATGAGGAAGAATAGTTGCTAAATGTTCTGATTTCCCCTTATATATTTCCAGCTTCATAGGTTTGCTGTTGCTATTCTTTCTGTGCACTTATTATACATCAAGGACAAATCTCATTATCGTATCTATTCTTAATACTTATCTTCAGTCAAGCCACCCACCAATGCTCCTCCCACCCTTTAGAAAATAGCATTCCTTGGGATTTAGTGACTGATCTGTAGTCCTATATGAACTAAGTTTGAATCTCCCACTATGTTTCAGGAATGACTTCACTGAAATTGCATGGGTATTCAGAGAGCAAATATCAAGTGGATTTCAGCCACAGCAATATCAAGACATTTGTTAGACTAAAGGAGAGTGCATGAGAAAAAGGAAGGGATGAGCCATTTAAAATTTCAATCTAAAATTTTCATTTTGTAAACCCTCTTCCGAACTCCTTTCTTCTCTCCTTCAAAAACCTGTATGTTACATCTTCTGTATGAGCAAAAAAAAAAAAAAAAGCTACCTGATTCTCCCTTCTAGTCACAATAATCCCGTTTTCCTACTACACTTCCTATCTTCTCCCTCCTAAGCCCCAGGCTTTTTATCAGAAGTCACTACAAACTTCACTAGTAAACTATCACTGTCCATCACCTGCTATGAATTACAAACTCACTGCAGAAACTACTTATGGACCTATAGCTGGCAGGAAGCAGTAACAGCTTTCTGCATCTCCTTGCCCCAAAATAAGAGCTAACACAGACTACATCCTGCTGGTGAGCTGCAATGCAGGTCAGTGCAATTTGCATTCACTGGTCAGTGCCCATTGCTTCTCAGTGATGACTGTTCACCATTGGGAAAAATAGTCACTGCCAGCCACTGAAACGGTATGCAGAAATGGGTCACCAATGGCTCCTATCACAAGATAGGTCACAGATTGCCCAGAGAGGTGATAGGTGTCTCATCCCCGGAAACATTCAAGGTCAGCGTGGACAGGACTCTGAGCAACCTGTTCTAGTTGAAGATGTCCCTGCTCATTGCAGGGTGTTAGACTGGATGACCTTTAAAGGTTCTTTCCAACCCAATCTATTGTATGATTCTATTATTGTGAATTTGAAAATGGCAAATATTGCAATAACAGCAGGTGATACTGATGGGTTCCAGCATGGCAAATCCAGCCTGCAGCACCTGGCCAGATTGCAGTAGTGAAATAACTACTTTTGTAAGAATGGACATCAGCATCAATAGTAATTATTAATCAGGTACTGCCCAGACTGGAAAAAGGCTATTACCAGTTAATGATTGGTAGTACCTGTTCTAAGCACATGTAGTCCTCACTAATCAGGCTAAATAATTAATTCTTGTAGCAATGGAGGTTTACCAGCTTTTGTCCTCTTTTTATTATCTTGTGATACCCTGATTATCAAGTTTTTCTCTTATATTTTGCTACAATATCCTCCTACCCTCTCTCTAGGGTTTAGTAGTACAACATAATATTGCAGGTTCATTTTCCCTCTGCCTGCAATAGCCAACACAACTGATTTTCCCAAGGCCTTCTTTTCTCTACCTTCATATGGGTGCACAGCCTATGCTCACTCTAGAAGTTGTTCTGAGAAAAACATCCATAGCTAACTACTGCCCAGGCAATGTTTACTTGCTCCATCACTGTCTGCAAGTTTGAGAGGTGGTAGTCTTGGTTTACGTCAAGAATGAGGAAGGTTAAGGAAATACCTTGATGTGTTACACGCAGTATTGGTTGCCTGAGGTTGGTTTAGATTGTAGTCTTATCCAAGGCTGTATCCTCTAGATTACAAGAGATGTGGGTGTTGTGCAGAGTTCCCCCCCCCCCCACTTGTTTTCAAGGCTATATGAAAAATTTTTTTATAATGTCCTGTCTAACCAGAAATCCTTTAAGAAAGAACTGGTAAGAAAAGATCTTAAGTCAGATCCCAAAGCTCTAGAAAAATGAATGCCCCAATTTCATACTGTTGTGAATCTCGCATACTATTTTCTTATCCAGCATTTTTAATTCATACTTTTTACTGAAGTCATCAACTTGGTTTGTATTTTGCAAATGTACAAAATGGGTAATGAAGTGAATGGATGTTCAGTAAGATAATTTGAGAGCCGGGAATGAGTAACAGTGCTTTGAATCTCTTTCCAGTGTGTGCAATAATAAAGAGCTGTGGAAATGGCTGTGAAATGACAGAATCACCCCAGTTCAAGTGATCATACAGAAAAGCTTGAAAAAAAGTGAAAAATCAGGCTCTGGGTGAGACATAATGCAAGAAGATAAACCAAATGTACCTTCCTCCTTTATTAACTTAATGAGGTTACCTCTGAATACCATGAACTCTAATGAGACCAAGAACCAT
>NW_005054433.1:721997-886848 GCF_000277835.1 Geospiza fortis | reverse complement strand
CTCTCAAATCCTTATAGTAACTGGCAAGGCTTCCCTATCTGAACCTTTTTTTACTTTGTATTTTGATTATGTGATAAAGCCCAATGAAAAGTTTTGCCTTTACAAGCAGAGGTATGTGTTATTATTTTTTTAATTGATAAACAGCATTGCACTAACATATGTGGAAAGATCAAGGTACACTTTCTTTTTATTATTCCTATTATTGCATTCCCCTACACAACGACACCTTCTTTGGAGACATCATTTGCAACATAATATTGATTTAATGTGCCACTTCATATGCATTCCACATCCTCAGATTAAATATTTAAATTAAATGACAAGTGAAACACCAAGAAATTCAACAAATCATCATATAGAGTAATCCACACAGGTTATATTTTATAGGAAAAAAAAATCCACAATCAAACACACAAACAAACAAGAAAACCACTTCAGCAGCCACAGCCTAGGCCAGATTTAATTTGCTTGATTGATCTTGAGATCTTTGAGCCCAAATTCATTATTCTCCTATTAACTATTATCATTGTTGGAATTTATAAGGGACCTGTAAACCTATTAAACTGGTCTTAAATGTTGCAATCCATTTATTGAACAGACTAGCAATGAAAAATTAATTATTAAATAACCACCACAGAAAAACATCAGCGGCCTTGTCACCTCAGAGATAGATTGATAGCACGTTACCTTCTGGAAAGGTGGGGCCCTGCAACACTCAAATATAAACCTTGGAAGGATAATGCTGAGTATGTCACTGCAGAAGTCACATTTTTAATTTAATGTTTTATTAAATGTTAGATAGAATAAATTTATCCGGGCCTCGCAGACTCAGTCTTAATAAATGAATTGGCACTCTTTCAGATGTAAAAAATGATCACAGCTTCTCAAGGGCATCGGAAACCCTGAAGCATAAGACACCAGTAAATACAAAAAGCAAAGGCAACATGGACAGTGATATATTTGCAAGCACTGCGGGTGAGCCAACACTTTCAAACTGCTGAGGCTAACAAAACAAGGACAGTGAACTCCCAAAATGGTAAAAGCACCTGCAGTAAGAAGCTGTGCTTGAGTGCTGTTGCGCAAACATGTCCACTACTGGAAAAAAGTGGGAAGGGTGTGGGTTTATCACCCTCCTGCTACTATATTTCAAGATATGTTTGTACGTTTAAAATTTCATGAGCAGTATTAATAATTTATTTTTCTCCTGTCCTTTACTTTTCTAAGACTAGACTTTGAAAACAACAGGCATGGAGAAGATATATTCTCTCCCCCCTGTACAGTTATCTATAGAATGTTCTCTTGTGTTTCCCTGTAGAACTGCTGTCATTAGTAATATTTAATCTGGCTAGGAAAAATGGTTACAAGTTCTTAAGTCAAAACCAATATGCCCCTGTCCTGGCACATCTCTCCAGAGACAAGATTTCAGCAAGTGGCTCCATTTGGAAAACATTTGGCTTACATAGGGCAGGACAGCTCGACACTAACACTGAAAGGCTTTCACAGCATAGTTGAGCTGCACAATGTATTTGCACAGACACTAAACAAAGTGATTGCAAATGGCTGTTAAAGTGGCCAGAAAACTGCCCTTCCTCACATTGTCAAACAGAGGAAAAACGCATGGCATGCTTTTTTCAAAGAATCATAAAATGTTGGTGTGCAATAGCTGTCCATCCCACACTGCCACGTATTCCAATGTTAGCCAGCACACAAACAAAGGTTCCAATAAGCAAAACTACAGAAAGCAGTGAGTTGTGCTAAAATTGTCTTCTCCTGCACTCTCTGCTGTTTGAATTCATGCAGCTGGCATCCTCTTGTTGAATACACAAGAGCATTTGAATAAGAAGGTAAAAAGGAAGAGGAAGAGAAACTTCCTTGGAGTCTGGCATTCTTCCAGAAAGCCAGGAAGAAAATTCTCAGCAAGTAAGCACTATAAAAGAAAGTAAATGACAAAACAAAACCCACAACTGGGCTGATAAGTTCTGAATAATGAAACAAATCACATAATTATGCTGATAAGTTCTAAATATATGATATTCTTGGTCTAACTACATGACACTTGCACCTCACTTATGAGTCCTACAACTGATGTGAGAGGAAATTAGAAGGACTTTATTCATCAAAAAGTGAAATGTGACTTCACATAAACATATGGTTGCACACAAACACAAGCAGTGAGATGAATTTACTACCAGTAAAAAATGACAAAAAAATCAAAGCTGAACTATGCTATATCTAATCCTATCTTTCTTTAGGTGACCCAAGAAAATATAGCCTCAGACAAGTAGTCAGTTTATAACAGAAACCACATATTTATAGGGATTTTTTTTTATTCAAAATGTGAAGAAAAAAAAAATGAAACAAAAATGGTTTTTCTTCCATTCCATGACAATAACTTAGACAGTGGTCTCTCCTGAAGTGTAAATCATTGGATCCAAGAACAGAAATTAGTTTTGGAAATATTATGCTATGCATTTATATGAAGAAAACATTGGGTTCAATAAATAAATGAGATAATTAATATCCTGAATTTAATTTTGTATATATTTTGGCTGGGATAGAGTTAATTGTCTTCACAGTAGACTGCATGGTGCTATGTTCTGGATTTCTGACCAAAACACTGTTGATACCACCCACATGTCTTACATATTTCTAAGCAGTGCTTGCACAGCCTCAAGACCTCTGCTTCTCCTGCCACCCCACCAATGAGGCTAGAGGTACAGAAAAAGTTGGGAGGTGACACATCTGGGACAGCTGATGCCAAACTGACAGAAGGGATCTTCCATACAACATAATGTGATGCTCAGCACATGAAGCTGGGGGTAGAAGAAAGAAAGGGGGACATTCAGAGTGATGGCATTTGTTTTTCCAAGTCCCATGTGACACATGATGGAGCCCTGCTTGCCTGGAGATGGCCAAACACCTGCCCACCCATAGGACATGGTAAATTAATTCCTTGTTTTGTTTTTTAATTTTGTAAATGCTAGTTTTTAAAATATTTGTTTAAAATGTTTCATTTTGTAAATGTTTTTTCTAAATTTTTAAATGAAAGTGAATTTATCCCAATCTATGAGTTTTCTCACTTTAACCCTTCTGATTCACTTCCCCCATCCCACTGTGGGGGAGTGATCAAGTGACTGTGTGGGGCTGAGCTGCTGGCTGAGGTTAAACCACAACCAGCTTTTAATTATTCTGGTAACAGGCAAACTGCTTTTTTTTTCTTTCATTATAATTCAACAACCACTTTTGTTTTGTAAGTGGTTTTCTTTATTTTCAAATCACCTTTGGTGGTGGGAAGGAGGACAGATTCAGATTTAAAGGGAGATTTGACACAGTTTCAGCTACAAAATGAAGCCTATTGCTTTAGCCATTTTTGAGGCATATGCTGCTTTGTAATTCAGACATGCAAAAAACATTAACATTTTTAAACAAAAATATGTACATAAGCAAGCAAAATAAATGTGTTTAGTGTGGATGTTGTAAGAGAGCAGAAAATCAAGAACAGCATACGTAGCTCAGAATGTTCCAGCTGAATCTAACTTAACGCTCTTAGAACATGACTCCATGTGCTGCCTGGTCCATGTGTCCTATTTCCGGTCTAGATTTGTCAGGACACCAACAAGAGGAGTATAGGAAGTGTCTTTCTGTTGCCAAAATACAAAACTTGCATCATGTGGGGAATGTGCTCTGTGATATTTGCAGAGTTGATATGTCCCATGCTACAGATATATTCAGTGTCTGGCTTCTGCTCCACAGTAAAGAGAAATTTGATAGTGGTCAAATGAAAGGGCTTATCTCTTTACTCAAGAACAAATACAGTCATGTCTGATTGCAGTAGTTGTTACCAAAGGATACATTCCTAATCCAATATATCTGAACAATCTATTGATGTGACCCAAGAAAGTATGGAAAGTTAGACAAGGGAAGAACGATAAAGTGATAGGTACAATAAGAAGTATTTTTTTTTCTAATTCTTTAACATTTAGGATTTTTTCTAGAACTGTAAATGCCTCAACAATTAGTAGTCATAAACCTTACATAGCTAAATACGTGACACTGCAACAGTTCACTTTCTCTCTATTAGGAGACAAAATTTATGAGCCTATCTAAAGAAAACTATAGCCATTAGAAATCGATTACAGACTGAGATTTTCTGTAGCTAATCAAAAACTGACATGTTCTTGTTGAATAGGATAAATGGCCATATAAATTAATTTCAGTATTTTCAGGCAGAAGGCAACATGCCTAAATACTTCTCTTGAATGTTAGCAAAAAAAGAATGCAAGCTGAAATTAGCATTTCTCTGCTAATAAACAGGGATACAGCTGAAGCCTTCTATACAGTAAGATCAAACAGATTTATAATAACTGGCACTGGATGCTAAATTGCATCCACAATATAATATATACAGTAACATATTTATAATGTCTTCAACACATGGCCCAGGTCAAATCTAACCCCAAATCTTAAATACCATACAATTTAGGAAATCCACATATGATCAAGAAATATTGCCCTAGACCAATATAATGTACTTTTGTAAAAACGGCCACTGAAAATAGATTGATATCAGACCATCTGTACTGTTAGTTACTACAACTGGAAACCCTGAATCTACAGCTGATGACTCATGTATTAGCTTTACCAAAACTAAGCATATGAACATTCAAAACTGTATCAACAGAGTCAATTTACAATAAGTCAGCAAATTGTAAGTCCATCAAAGAGAACAGCAAGGGAAATAACAGCTTTACTAATTTTAACAGATGAATTTGCTTCCCATTTCTTTGCAAACAATGATAGTTATTTTTTCATTGTGCACTTACTTTAACATGCCCAATAATGACAATTTAATGGAAAATTTCTCAGAGGTACCTAGATCTCAACAGATGATTACGTGTCAGATGTTTTTATCTTACACAAAACAGGGTAATGGATGGTAAGGATAGGTGCAGAGGTAAAAGGATAGGTGCAAAGCATTAGTATGTGTGTGCATATAAATGTCCATACATGACATGAAGCTTTTGTAGCAATCCCATTAAATGCCAAAAAGTCTTGTAAGTAGATGTTAAATACCAATTAAAAAAAAAAGAAAGTCTGGAACACGTAGGATGTGGTTCTTCAATAAACTTTGATTCTGAGGATGAAAAATTGAGATTTGTCATCCTCTTGTACAGTGACTAATGAGCTAATAAATTTACAGACAGATGAATGCAGAATTCTTGATTTCTCTTTAAAAAGGTAGCTACAGCCTAAAGAATTATTTTAATAAAATAGAGAATACAATAAAACACAATAAAACCCATAAATACTGTGAAAGGACTACCTTTTCAAGAATTCTACCCAACCCTCATAAATGTAAATGAAACTGTTTACTGTGGTACCATTACTCATGAGTATTCTCTTTTAGTAAAGGCAATTTTTTAAAAAAAAAGTAATTTCTAAAAGCTGTGTATTATAAATCCTTTCACATATGGAAATTGTAAGGGATTATAGATTGCAGTCCATGTTATAGTAAGAAAGAATTATTATCCTTTGTTACTTTGATCAGGTAATTTTATTTCTTTCTTCTCCCCTTTCCCTTCTTATTCTTCACCTATGAATCCTATTTTTCTTGTAAGCTCTTCGAAGAAGGAATTATTTATACCTGTAGTTTAATCCTCCAGCATTGACTGGAGACTGCAGAAACAATTGCAATACAACAAACGGATGCCCAGGTAGTCACGGTGGAAAGTGTCATACCTACACTATTGTTACAGTTACCTATGAGGACACTTCTTGGTTTGGAGCATGTGCTCTAAAGAAAACTGATCTTCCTTTTGTCAAAGAATTCTTAATGATTTCTAATAGTTTCTAAAGCTCACTGCAGACTTACTTCATTTATTGTCCTTATCACTCCTTTCCTTTCTTCACTTGCCTGCTTTCTGTCCCTCTACAACATATTGTTACTGTAGGAGGTATTCACACTGTCTAACTTTAGTCAACTAATTTAGGGCTCTGAATCACCCTCTTTGAGTGCCTACATCTCATAGAATATGACTATATATGGAATAGACATTTTTAAACTCAGGTGTTCTAATATGTACTTTTTTCAAAGACCCAAAGTAGCTTGGCCTAGGTGGTGTTAATATTCCACTGCATAAAGCAGTTCCTGTCAACAGTAAGCAAATTTATTAAGTGACTGGTTTACAGGTATTTTTGCACTAGCTTGGCATCTCACTTTCCTTTTTTCTCACCTAGATTTAATGCAGTAATCACACTATCTGTAGCAAAGCATAAAAGAAAAAAAATTAAAGAAGATTAAATGCAAATAGTATCTACTAATGGAATTTACTAAAATATCCATAGAATTTAAAAAGCAAATGCCTGCTCAATAAATGGCTGCATTCAGCCAAGGAGGCTGCAGCTGTGAGTAAGACAGTACATCAGTCCCACGCCTAACCACATCTTGACCTTTCTTTTGAGACTGTCAACAAAGGTGCCAATTAGAGCAGTGATTTAGAGCAACACATTTTGCGTTCTGCTAAACACAACTGTTACCAAGGGGACAAAGATCATGCATTTTTGCTTAATACTGGATGCCTGATTGGCTCACTACAGATCTTCCACTGACAACCACTTTGGTAAGCCTCAAAATGAGAAGTAGGTAAGTGCACCACCCACATACTTTTCTTTTGATCTCCTGGGACATAGAAAAGCTTATACTGTAAATATCTGAAGGATTTCCTGGCATATTGTTGATTTTGCTTAGTTTATCATCTCTCTCACACAAACTCAATCATCTAAGAAATTACTAAGTTCTTTTTGTATCAGAACAGTATTAAACTACTTGTTTCCATATATCACAACTAATATATGGCCATAAATTATGCATCGTAATTCAACATAATGAAAGCTGCAATCCAGGTATTCAAACTTAGCTTCTGAAAGCCTCTCCTTCAACCAAGCCATAATAAAAGGCTTAAGCAAAATATGAATCAACTATCAAATTACTTATTTAAAGAATGGTAAATGAGATAAGGTGATGAGAGACAGAAAAAGAAGAATTTTTTTTTCTGTCTCAATTGCAATGTGAATGCATGCAATTTTGATAAAACATAGAGAGGCAAGATGAAAACAATGTATAGTTGAATATGAACTGCCCATAGCATAAAAAATGAGTGAGTTATGTACTAAGAGTAGGGAAAAGACTATGATACAGTCTTAAATACAAGATTAAATTTTATCTTGGACTTCCATTAGCAGGATACATGTTGATGATCTCACAAACAACATAATGTAAAGACCACAGATCTATTTTAAGTGTACAAGAAAATCTTTAGCTGACACAGGCACTCAAAGAATTACTTTGAAAGAAGTCAGGCATTTCTATTTGTGGTTCACTAAAATTAAAAAACCCTATATATATAACAATTACTATTAGCTCATATATATCTAAAGTTCAATTAAAATAAGTGGAACTAGTTTTACTCAATACATTGTTTGACCATCCCAATCAGATCTGCTTCCCCCACAGCAATTTCTATGAACTGATCATCTAAGGAGAAGCACAGGACATGGAATGACAGAAGACATGTGCAAGTAGGTTTTCAGTACAAGTATTTCAAACTGAATCTGTATTAAGGCATACTGACTGACAGTCATGATAGGCCTGCTTACTTGGATCTACCAAATCCTGGGAGGTGGGAAGAACTTATATAACATACACTTCTTTAAATCTCATATTTCTCAGTAAATGTTATGAAAAAAACTTCAAGCATTGGGCTAAAATTTACCAGGCAGTTCAGAGATGTTTGCATGCAAACTAGGTACTGCTACATTAAAATTCTTTTACAGTTAGGCACAGGATTAACAAGTTTCTTTACCAGTTGTCTCTTTTTTAAAATAAGTACTATGTCTTTTGGGGGGTGCGGGTGTGGGGGTGGTGGTTTGGGTTTTTTTGGTCTTATGGTGAGAAAAAGTGTATTGTGTAACAGCAAGCTATGATGTAATTACGATCAACAATTCTGTCTGTATTTTAAATCCTTAATTGCTTCCCTAAAACTAGCCAAGGAAAAAAAAAATCAGTACCTTGAAAATACACATAGTTTTAAAGCTATAAAAGGAAGCTAATTGAACTGATATATTTTTTTAAATTTTAAAGTATAAATTTTATTTGTTTTCTCTTTGGGGATTTTCTTCTCCCCCTGCCTCCTGAAGCTCTAACTTAGTATTGCATGAACAGAACTATGTTATACCTGATTAATGGAATATGAATTGGAACCTAAAAGTTAAAGGCCAATATGATTTCACTATTCAAAATCAATAAAATCTGAAATTTAACAAAAACCAGATGAACAACTAAAAACAAGTCAATGAGTGAAGCTATCACAGCTACCATTTATTTTAAATGACAAGGTAGGTAACATCTATTAAGTTTCCTACTAAAGACTTGCCTTTAAAATAAAATATTATTTATTCAGTAGAATAGGTCTTTTACAGAACTATGGAGATAAATACAATTTTGAAATCTTCAGGTTAGAGAACACTTTCAATTTTATTTATGTTCTTTTTTAATATGGTTTTATAATAAATGGTCAGTAAGAGCTTGAGAATACAATACAAAAGTTTGCAATACTGTATTTAATTTTGATAGGAAGGAAAAGATTAAGTATTTCCACTGATTCAGCCTTGGGTTCCATACCACTTGGGAAAATTCAAAGAAGGCACTCTGAGAGTCACATTTTCAAAAGTCAACAGTCAAGTTCTATGAATGGACAGCATTCACATACCTGCTGATGTTTACAGGTTGCTAATGATACACTAATATACTTAAAAGAATACCTAATATGGAAGGAAATGATGTGGACATCTTGAGAATAGGCAAGATCCAAGTATTTTGTGAAATCTTTCTAAGTATGAAGAGAGAAGTGTCTTTTATTCAGATTCAGCTAGAAGAGCATTTTCTTGTCTAACACATAAATGACATAATACCTTGTAGGTTACCTTTTACTTGCTTTGATAGATTCTCCATTTCTCAAAGTCACATTGGTATGGAAAAAAAATATATGAAGTTAATGTAATAATTAATGTATCTGTCCATCTAGCTTTAGTGTTTTCAGCTGTTTTCTTCTGGGAACCATATATAATTCTGCTCTGAGAGATTTGACTGGATGGTTTAAGGATCATGGTTTGTCTTACATAGAAAAGTAAAATTAAAAGTGTCAGGAAAAAGTCAATGTCTTTGAAAAATAGAGTGCTGTCATAAAGAAAACAAAACAAAAAAACCCAAATTGAAACAAAACAAAACAAAAAAAGCTAAATACGAAGTGATTTGAGAGTGTTCATAAAAAACAGATTTTCAACAGTATTTTTTTCATAATTGGATGAAATCTGAGCTCCACTTTGATAAAAAAGAATTCCTGTTGTTTTTTACTATTATGATTTTTAGCTTTAAGTGATGTTGTAAGAATTAAATAGAAAAATTGCATATATTTATATCTTTGTGATTGTATATTTGTGGAAAATCCCCAGTAAGGACAGAACAAAATTGTCCCTTAATCAAGTTCTTGATCAAGTATAGGATAGTTGAGTATCTTACACATATACTTCTATGGCTGTTAACTTCAGGTAAAAAAAAGAAAAAGGAAAAAATCCCTAAATTCAGAAAGGTTACCTTTTGTGCCTCATAATTCTATTAGTTTACTTAGCCTAAAGGAAAAAAAATCAGAATTACATTTTGGTTTATATGAAATTGAAATGCAGAGGTACCAAAACCACCACCCAATCCTTCTCCCAGTAGTTACATAAACTCCTGTGATTCAAACTTGATGTTTTTCTTGTCACAGATTTGAGGATGAAACTGGACCTTCCAAATAAACAAGTATTTATGCCAATATCATCCTTAACAGTTTATTCCCACTGTGATATCTCACTTACTATCTTGTACATTAAAGTAATAACTATTGATACCACTCCTCAGAAAGAAGACATTACTTGGGACTAACAGCATGGAAGGATGGAAAGTATTAAAACATTCTATTTGAAAAATGCAGTGTCTCTTATGGGTTCTGATATCCTGCTACACTGGGGAACATAGGAAGATGCACAGCCTTTTAAGGAAAATAGAGAAACAAGAAGCCTGTCTGAAAATGGGAAAATCTAAATATATTCAATTCAATTCTTATATAGGTTCTAGAGAAGAAAGACAAAAATCCTGAAAAGAAAGAAGCACAGATTCTTCCCTGAAATGCTATAGTGATACAGGTTTATTTCAGATAGCATTTAAATACATATTTATTGATATATTTTATCATTATGGATTTACACGAAAAATAGTGGGATACAGGCTTTGCATAGTGAGTAACAGCTTCCTAGAGGTGCTGAAAAGTATTCTGTGACATTCTCCCAAATGAAAAAGCACCATTGAAAAGGCATATATTTATCTCTTAATACTACTTGAATGTACACACATTTCAAGAGACACATTACTCCACAGCAACTGCAAAGCACAGATATTTTCAGTATGAAGCCAGCACCAGGCACAGTATTGTCACTGCTTTCCATATGCCCTGTTTCCACAAAACTCCGCCGCCAATCATTTAATGCTCTTTTCTTAGTTTTGGTGGGCAAACTGTAAAAGCTGACATAACTTTTTATTAGGTGGCTGCTTATTTTGAAAATCTATTGTGAAACGCATTCAGCTTTGAATTGTGGCAGTGAGCTCATATTTTTGCTATAATTATTTTCCTCTAAATTAACTAAATGACACACAGTACTATTTTTATATTTGATGCAGAAGTGCCATTAATATAACATTATGTTCACTAATAGGTGTGACTATACATTTTATGGTCTATCTCTGTCACTTTCTTATTTTTCACAAGCCCTGTGGTATTTTAGAGCCTTCAAAAATGTAGTGAGAGCACTGAGTTTTCTTGCTATTCTTCCTTCAAATGAGAAACTCTACATTTTCAATTGTGCTATATTTTACTGGTAATTTTTGTGTTGCCGTGAATTAACAAAAAGGTCACAGTGGCAAGTTTTACTGTTACTCTCCTATAATTCTGCATCCTATATTTTACTGTATCGAAGCAGCTTGCTAAAGGAAAAAGAATATATATAGTATAAATACTCTTATACACAGAAATATATATGTGTGCATATATATATATATATAGATATAGATATAGATATAGATATGTATGTATAATTGGTCCATAGATAGCCATAGATCATATTTTATGTTCTGTCCTCTCAGCTTATCAGGCACCAGCACTAGTTATTGAGGAGTTACTAACATTTTCATGGGCTTGTTCACAAATTAAATACTTGATCCCTGTTGTCACCTGTTAACTGGTGTCAACCTCTGCTCCACCCAAAATACTTTGGATTAGGATTGGGTGGACTACAGTATGGGAAATACATTATTTATGTCAGATAAAACTGTGGGAATATCACAAGAAGTTCTAGCTTTCCTTATAGTTCCTTTACCAAATAGGCAGGGTCTGAGTTGCAGGTGTCTGATCACATTTCCCACCAATATGTTCAGGATCTCTTTGAGTGTCCATTCTGAGCTCAAGGCAGTGGCATGCATCTGTGCAAGGTGTCCCAAGCAGTCTGAGGAGCCTTCTCTGTGCAAGCAATCTTCTTGGTGAAGAAAGGTGGTGAGGTCTGTTGCATACTGTAGGCAGTCAGGGTTGGTGAAGCACACATAGACTCTCTCAGGGAGAGGATGGAGAACACTTGAGAGAAAGAGAGAGAGATACCAGGAAATAAGCAGGCCTAGGGGAGGTCAGGACGTATAAAGCCTCAAAATAAGTTTGCCCTTCCCCTTTCCAACAAGAACTTTAGATATTTCAAATCTTAAAATATCTTGGTTCATATCAGATTGTGAAAGGAAGCCTTGAAAATTAGCAGCTGTCTAGACCATATCACTAGTTTGCTTTTTCCTTATTTTTACACAAAGTCTGAGGTGTAAGAAGTAGATTCATATACTCCTGCCTATTTGGACTGATTAAATTCCTGGTTTTCAGGATTATCACCAAGACAATTCTAAGAACTGTTGTGTTAAAAGCTTGCTCCCATCTTGATTTTGAACGTGTCTGCCCAACATGATGAATTAATTACTTCTCCATTCTCTTTCCTTAATTTCCATACTTGTGGTTGCAAACAGGATAGTTGTCTCTCAAATATTTAGCTTTAATTGTGAAGGCAACTTGGCCCTTAACCTTGTTAGTGTAATTGAATAAATGTGGTGACAACAATGTTCCTCTCAAGAGACTCAGTCTCCATATCAGTCAGAGACTAAGTAATTTTGGGATAGGATGCAAAATGAAGCAAAACTTTTCTCAAAGATTAAAAAAAAAAAAGCATACATACTGTCAATTTTCACTATAGCGAAACCTCAATGGCAGGGTGCTTCAAGGCACCATACAAGGACCAAGTGTTTAAAATGTGTTAAGTAATGTTAAAAAAAAAAGTGAACCGCAACTTGGCAAAATTTACAAATAACAAGGAAATCATGTTAACCAAGTCTAAATAAGACAGGAAATCAGAGAAAATTGACTCAGGGAGATGGGTGGCCATCTTAAAAGATGTGACAATAATTTATTTAAATGAAAAATAAGGCCTATTTGAAAAAACAAACAAAAACCCCACCAAAAAAACCAACAAACCACCAAACAAACAAACAAAAACCAAAAAAACTAAAAACAAAGCAAAGAAACCTAAATGTGTAATAGATTGTTTTATCAGAGATCTCACTTACTAGCACTATCTTAGGAAAAAATACCTGGGTCTCACTGCAGACAGCTCAATGAAGAGCCCTGCTTGATGAGCAGCTGCAGTCAAAAAAGCACATAAAATTTTCAGATACAGAAGAAATGAGATGAAGAATAAGAAAGAAAGAAAATATGCCATTATATGAATCAATAATTTTCCCTTCTCTGGAATAGTGTGAAGTACTGGTCACCCATCACAAAAAGATATTACTAAATTGGAAAGTATTCAGAAAAGACTGATTGTGATAATTAGGCATATAGACAAGCCTTCATATGAAAAGACTGAAAAAACTGGAATTGTTAACCTTAAGGAAAAAAAAAAAAAGATGAATAAGGAGGGATATGATGAAAGTATAAAAACGGTAAGTGGCAAAGAGAAAATAGATCAGGAGCTTCTGTAGTCCTGTGTCTCATAATTCAAGAACAAAAGGACACCAAGTGAAAGTGAAAAGCAGCAGCTCCAAATCCTATAAAAGAACATACTTTTTAATGCAGCACATAATTAGATTATAGAATTCAATGCCACAGGATGTCACTGATGTCAAGACCTTACCAAGACTCAAAGAAGAACTTGGCACTTACAACTCTTGATATTCTTGGGAATTTTATGCTAACTAACTGTTAAAAGGTTTGAAAGAGAGGTTATGTGCCATATTTCATGATTTAAAAGAAAATAATTTTAAAAAGAATTTGGAGAAAAGTTCCCTCTAAGTGGACATTCCCATCTCTGGCTGTCTGATTATTTTGTTCTTTTCTTTGCTTCGTATGTTGGCATTTTCTCTTGAGACATCTGGGGAGTCTTGGAGGGAGGCTGTGTAATAATGAATAACTATTCTGTTCTAATTACTATTATCCCAGTACTACCCCACTATCTTAGTATCTCCTATAAAATCTTGCTATTAGGACTTTGGGCTTCCCTTTTGCAGAATAATTGTCTTATGCTCTATTGTATTCCACTCCATTCCAGTTAGCCAAGTAGATTTGTCACCCATTGTCAATTAGTATAACCATTGTTGTAAGCTATATAGCATTGTGCATGTGTTTGGAGCAACTGTGAAACTTCTAGATGCAGAACCAAATACATTTTTGCTGTGACAGCTATACAATTGATTCTGTGTGCCCCATTTGTCTTCCAGCCCTGTCTTAACCTCCAGCCATGCTATTGACATCTTCCTTCACATCCTGCAGCTGGAAAACATATGCAGTGTCTCTAAAATAGAGGCATTTTAGTTTTTAAACCTCCTATTCTCCACAGCTTACTTACCACACCTTTCTCCTTTCTGCCTGCCTGGCTGCTCAGAGACATAAAGTATTCTTGTTCCCATTTTTGTTATTATACTATTTCTTTTCTAATTCATTAGCTTTTTCTTTACCTATTTTTTTTCTATATGAAGGCTTTCAGAGAAGGTAAACAATGACAGGCATAAGCATAAAAGAATTTCTCAGATCAGATCTGTTAAGTGAAAACTGAACAAAAAACAGGGTGCGAGAAATGCTTGATAGAAGCAGGATCACAGATTTTGAACATCATTCTTAAACAGGTATTCCTCCTTCTGTTATAAATTTCATTACACTCTCAGAGCTGGAAGGGATGGAGGCAGGAAGAAAACCTTTAAGTACCTACCTATGTAGCCAGCAAAATACCTGCTAAATTCTGTGAGGTTTTGGGAGTAACGACAAAGTAAGTGAAGATATTGGGGGTGGGGTCACAGAGAGCAGCAATGCTCATACGGCCGGCTGGGGGGCTGTACGTGCCGTATAGAGAAGCTGAATTCAGACAGCACTTACAAACTGGACACCATAGGGAGACTGTGAAGATACCAAGGGATAGCACCTGAAAGAAGAAAGGCAGCCCCAGCTGAGCTAAGATGCGACTAGCTACCGCACAGAGACGCGGTATGTTTTGTCTCCTTCTCCTCCCCAACAACTTCCATCACAGAAGGTTTTCAAGATTCAGTGTGGCAGGTTGCCAGATAATCTCATCAAAGTTCTCCTTTCCACAAAAGGCTTAACCTTGGAAGGTCTCTTCCAACCTGGGCTGTTGTGGGATTCTATGAATTGGGCCTGTATAATATTAGTACACCACTTTGGCACAGACTATTTTCCTGAACTTTCATGTGCATGCCTCACTAACAAAACATAGTCCATAACTATTTTCTCTTTTTTATATTTTAGGATAAAAATATTAAAGTAGCAGAAAACAGGTAATGTTCTAACTCTCACAAATTGAGCTGGTATATCACACACAATGCAGATTAAAAACACCATGCAGATTACCTATTTGTGTTGTCTTTGGGACATCCACATTGCACTCACCATATGGTTTAGATATGCCTGAGGGTTTACAGTTAATTTACAAGACTGGTTTTAGGCTGAGTTCAATCCACAGGACATGTGCTGAGGACGCTCAGGCATAAGTATGCTATTGTAGTACAACATTCAATAGCAAAAGAGGAGGAGCTGACTAGTAACAGTAAGGAATTTAATTTTAAAAGTCTAGAAGAAATGGATCCTATATTATGTTGGATAATAAAAAGCATGAATACTTTCTAGTCTACAGGAATATGAGAGTTTTTTTCCCAATCTTTGAAAATTTACAAACTTAATTCTCATTGATTACAATTTCTTCACCATGAAACAAGGAAATACCTTTAATTTGGAAGGCACCTATGAGCGAAATAGTGCATTGTATTTTTTAAGTACTACCTAAATAAAAGAAATACTCAAATTATGCACAAATACTGTATTTTCAGCCATATTTTGCCAATTTTATTTTACTTAAACTCACCCAGTTTTAAATTATCTTCCTTCTTGAAAATTCATATTCTGAAAAGAAGTAGGAGACAACCTGATCGGGAAGAGCAGATTTACCTAAACGATCATTATTTTGCAACAAAAAGTTACAAAAAGTTTTCACCTAGATGTTTATGCTCCCTTTTCAAGTCTGCCAGTCTTCCTTTTGAAGTCCTCTGTTCTGAATATTGTCACCACTTATAAAGCATGCCCTGAAGTCAAGAAACATTTTCATATAAACAACTAATATATTTACTGAAAATCATTCTAACAAATATGCTTTCTCCTTTTTAGCAAAGAAAAATAAATGTCACCCATCTATTAAAACAAAAGATAAAATGTCTCGTTATGGTTATGCAAATCTAGGTTTCCCATATTACCTCATTCATGTTACACAATGCATGCTATCTTCCTGTTTTTCATAGTGAAGCTAAACAACATATTGTACCTTTTTTTTCCCTATATCTCGTATTAGGTCTGTGTTCTTTTGTTATGAATTGTGTCTGATATAGACAAATACACTTCTTTTACCATTTAAAAAAAAATTATCTTGAAAATTTAAGTCAATTAGACAGAAATGTTCATGGAATGAAATATGGATGGGATAGATTTCAGCATTTTGGTTAAAGGAGCACTTTGTTTTGTTTTCTGCCACTGCAGGGCACTTGGTTTTGTTTTCTGCCACTGTATACTTGATAATGAAGAAGTACTTTGGAAGAAGTACCAGTGAATACCATTCCATCTGCTTCCATTATGGTAAATGTCTTTTAAAAACAGAAAAGAGAATTTGTGCCTATTTTAAAAGACAAAAATTAATGTGCAGAATGTTATAAGACCCATTCAGCTCTTCTAAAAAGTGAACCTTCTAAACCTGGACTTTCACTTACCCAATTACAAGTTAGGTTTCAGGAGTAAAGGTGAAACTAAGACATCTTCTTAAAATAAAGGCCTACTGAGTTTTATGCTCTCCAATCTATTACAACTTTATCTATTTAACAGAGAAAATCATATTCAGTCCTATGCAGAGCTCACAGGCTTGCATGTAGCTTTCTCTACACTTTATTTGGGATTTGGCATACACGACACTTTATCCTCAATCCAAAAGTGTTTTTTTTTTTCTGTTCAGTGCAGAGATTGAGCTATGCTTAATGGTTTTGAATTGGTTTCCCTAAGGCTGAAAAGCTCCTTTTTTTCTTAGACATTTCAATCAGGAATGGTGTGGTTGGAAGACGCCAACGGCAAAGTACAGCTTTTTTATTCTGTAGTTTTCATGAGACTATAAGCCACATTTCCATGAAAATAGTTAAGCAATCAGAAAAGCTTAAACATACTTAATATTAAGTCTAAACATAACTAATACCTAACTATAGTTATAAATGTAACTTTCACTTAACATAAGTATATGGTATGGTATATGCACCTATGCCTTTAAAAAAGAAATCTTAAAATAAACGACAGCATCCCAGCATTAGCAAAGATAATAACAGATTCTCTGCTTCTGTTGTCCTAGCATAAATTTACCTCTGGGCATTACTGCACAGAACAGAAGCTGTTACAATTCCCTTTGTCCATATTAAAATTTTCCAGTATTAAAATATAGGTAATATCAGATTTGTAATGGCTTCCACAAAACCACTCATGTATCAAAATCAGCCTCTATTCAGGATTCCAAAGAGAACAAGGGTCCAGATGTGCAACCCTCATCCATATAATTAATCCAGTGATATTCACTGCTTAAATATAAACAAGCAATTACTTAAATGAGGTGTTTGTAGGATGAGGCCCGAAATTGTTGATTTTTGCTCTTAGCCAGTAGTTTGTGCATGTATACCTTCCTATTTTTTTAAATAATTTTAAATTTAAAATTCTAAATCCTTTTACATTTATCCAGGAAGGTCAGTTTTGGAAGTTTTAGGTTTATAAGGGGAAGTTCTAATATGATAAGGGGGATTACAGAGTGGCCATCTTATGCTATGCAGTGGACAATAACTACATAAAATATCTTGGGTTTTTGTTTCCCCTGGGATTAAAATTTCTAGTAAAAGGAATTACGAAGATGCAAAGCAATCTCTGAGCCAATAAGAATTTTATAAACCACTGAGAGATCACTCTTTCCCTTAGTTCATGAAATTCAGTGGATTTTTAGTTCATGGTAACTGGAGTTCTCTCTTGAACTATTCTTCTTCATTTCCCTTCTAATCTCCCAAACTGTCAGTGTTCAGACATAAGAACATTTTTTTCCAGCTCATTCATTTCTTCCAAAAGATCTCAAAGTACAAAGCAGACAATTTTTTATCCAGCGATAGAAGAAAGTGGACGCTATTGTCACATTTTCAGTAAGTTTGCAGAAGATACTAAGTTTTTGGGAGTGTTTCCTGTTGGAGGGTAGGAAGGCTCAGTAGAGGGATCTAGAAAGGTTGGATCCATGGGCTTAGGTGAATTGCATGAGGTTAAATATGGCAAAGTGATGGGTTCTGCACTCAGTTCATAATAATCTCATTCAGCCCTACTCTTTTGGGGATAGATAGCTGGAAAGATACCCAAAAAAAAAGGACCTGAGGTGCTGGTTGACAGCTGGCTGAACATGATCCAGCATATGCCCAGGTGGTCAAGAGGGTCAATGGCACCCTGGCCTGTATCAGCAACAGTGTGACGAGCAGGACCAGGGCAGTGATTGTCCTCCAGTACTTGGCACTGGAGAGGCCACACCTCAAATCTTGTGTTCAGTTTTGGGCCTCTCACCACAAGAACATTGAGGTGCTAGAGGGTGTCCAGAGAAGGGCAATGAGTCTGCTGAAGACTCTGAAGCCCAAGTCTTAGAAGGAGCAGCTGAGGGTACCAAGGTTGTTTAGACTATTGAAAAGGAGGTTCAAGGGTGAACTTGTACTCTCTACAAGTACCTGAGAAGATGCTGTAGCCGAGTAGGAGCTGTTCTCTTCTCCCAGGTAAAAAGCAATAGGATAAGAGAAAATGGCCTCAAATTGTGCTGGGGGAGGTTTAGATAGGGTACCAGGAAAATATCTCAGAGAAAAGGTTGTCAAGCATTTAAACGGGCTGCCCAGGGAAGTTGTTGAGTCACCATTCCTGGAGGTATTTAAGTCATGCTGTTGTGACCCTTACAGACATGGCTTAGTGATGGACTTGACAGTGCTGGGTTAACAGTTGGACTCAATGATCTTAAAGGATCTTTCACTCCTAAATTATTCGCATTCTGCAAAGTTCTGACACGGGATGAAGGAATAGAGAGTCCTAAGCATGTTACAGTCTGATTTTTTTCAACATTTGGAGGGAAGGTATATTTGGGGTATAGATATTCTGTCCTCCACTCAAGCTCTAAAAGAACTGAGACCCAGAATCATAAGTATTCCAAGTGAATTAACCTGTTGGAATTGTAGCTATTTGTGTAAAATTATATAATTCTGATTAGTTATTAAGTTCTGCAATTCCCAAGTGCTAACACAGGCTGCAATTGCCACATAGTAAGTCAAAAGCAAAAGGATAACCTCTCTGCCATAAATGAGATGATGGCTGAAGACCTGAGCGCTGGCATTTGGCCAAATTGAAGATTTGTATAGGACAAACAGGGCTGAGAAATAATTTTAATCAATAGTGGACGATTTTTGACAGCAAAAATAAAAAGATGTTATCGATCTTGTCAACCTTATCTCACATTCTCCTTAATTACTATGGCAAAATTAGAAGTAGTATCTCCTACTAAATTGTTCATGCCAACCAAATTTCCATACAGTTAACTCCAAATAATGAATAGCCTACAGGACAATCTTTATTTATAACTTCATACATTTTTAACAATCTTGTCTAAAACAGTGGTTAGGATTGTGACTCTCGGCCTTAACAGAAATCAGTAGCAGGTGTATGTTGTCCAAAGGAAAATATCAGCATTTAGCTGATTTGTTATTTTGCCGTGTGCTACTTCTCTACTAATGTCTTCTAAAGTCTTGGGCAGTTTACAGATTTAGTTTTCATTCAAGTGAGGCATTTGAAGTGCTAGGCTGGTCCCAACATTCTGAAAATAATCTATAGATGTTCCAAGCTACTTTTCTAATGTCCTAATGGGCAGTATTTTGGCTTTGTAACAGCTGTTGGGCTATTTAGACTACATGTAGTGATCCCCTGAAAAACATGGGGCTTTATGAAGGAATCAGTGAGGCACCCATAACAACTCCTTTTTCAACAGGTCTAAATACAACATTGAAATACTTTTACAATAAAACAATCATCGTTCACTCTGGGTTTTTTTTAATATATTCACCAACTTGTAATTTGGAAAATTGTCTTTTTGTTGTATTGGGAATTTAAATTTAGCCTATTGCCAAAGAGAAATTAACCAGAAGAACTTCACAAGAATATGAAGTAGACAGGAAAAATTTCTGAGTGAAAGTATAGAAAGATTAATGAAATGCGTACATCAGAGAAAGCAGCATGCAAAAAGGCAAACCCTGTTAAGAATTTATCTCTTTAGCATGAAAAATATTTATACTTCTCTCCTCTAACCTGTAAGCAAGTTATTACTGATAAAAATACCCACTGATACTCACATACTTAAAAAAATTATAATACAAAAACAATTATAAGGAATGATTTTGAGGAATAGAATTACAATTCAGGTGTTGTTTGGGAAGGCCATTATTTGCTATTTTTAAAAGTAGTTTAACATTACCCAAATATCTATGGCAATATATTAAACAACCCCCAAGTGACACCATACACACGCATCTGTCATTCTCAAGGTGTTCTGCTGCCCTCAAAGAAAGTAAAAGCATTTAAATAAATAATCGAGGTACAAAATCACATTTCACTTTGAGGACAGTTTTCCTACTACTTTACTCTCAACATAGAAGAAGAACAAGAATGGCCCCTTCAAGTAGGGGCCATTTCCCATGTGCCTCTAGAACAAAGGGCTCCATTGGAAATAGTAGCAAGAGCTCTCCCTCTGCCCTCCCCATTCAACAGAAACTTTGTACTGTGTAACCTTCCATAGGGTAGAGGAAAGGATTCATGAGAGTGAATCCTCTCAGCTTGAGCATGTAAAACTTATTATTAC
Organism: Geospiza fortis; assembly: GCF_000277835.1. Classification (NCBI taxonomy): domain Eukaryota; kingdom Metazoa; phylum Chordata; class Aves; order Passeriformes; family Thraupidae; genus Geospiza; species Geospiza fortis. The sequence continues at coordinate 866,232 of NW_005054433.1, read as the reverse complement.
CATGACAGAAATCTCATTTTCCAAGCATACTTTCTCCATTGCAGGATACACAAGTTTTAAATGCAGATGCAGTCAAAATCTCATTAATGACTCAGATCAAGAGCTGCCATTGATCATTAAAACATAAATGCAGTGACTTCTAAATCTTAAAATGACACACTAGCTGTGCATTTTGGGAAATGAGAGGAACTGTGACTATAATGTAACAATCCATGAATATTTTCTTCCTGCTGTCTAGGCATTGCTGAGATCTTCTAATATGAAAAGAACAACATAGCCTTTATATGACATTTTAAACTATCTGTTAAAAAAATAGAGAAATAGCCCATGTTTTTTAATGTCTGTCATACTCTTCTTTCTTGATGTGCGTGTGGTTTGCTTTCACTCTGAAAAGAGTTGCTTTAAAAAAAATTTTAAAGCTTCTCCCTTTATTTTTAAAACACAAGATTTATTGACTCTTATTCTAAACATTCTCTAAAGAAGCATATCTTACTAGAATACAAAGTTTGAAATACAACGGCAATTTTACATAAAATGAACACAAGCCACCACTTGCTAGAATGGATTAGAATGTGAACTGGGCGCCAGCTGTAGGTAGTGGCCACTAGTGGGACTCACTGTCTTCATCACTTATCATCACAAAAAATGCTATCTGGCAATTAAAGATATGGAGTTAAATAAAAGAAAAACCTAAAAAAATGATGTAACAGAAAAGAAATCTCGTTGTCATCATCTGAGATTCCCTAATATTGATAAAAAAGAAACTAATCTCTATTTCAAATTTATATTTAAATCCTATGTATTTAATGAGAATTGAGAATGATTCCAATAAAAAGTCCCATCTCATAAAACAAAAAAGGAAGAGATAAAAAAGAATAAACACAAAAAAGAAATAAAACAAAAAAAAAAACCACATAAAAAGGAAAACAAAAAAGTCGTGGTTAAAAGTATTTTCATTCTAAATTTCACCCATAAAGCCACAATTTTTCAATTTCCTGTGATATGCAATGTGTGATCTGATTGAAATAATAACCAATCAAATAATTGTAATTGTACCTAGAATGACTCTGTTTTGCAAATGAGTTCTTTGGGAAGTCAATGAGAATTACCAAGTGACAATGCAAAATCTCTGTGACAAAAAACTGCAACTGGAGTTTTGCACAGTAGTAATGCTATTGGTCTAAGTGAGCAGAATTTAGAGGAAAGCCAAGCACTTCCAAATCAAAAAAATGTGAGCGTGTGGTGGGTTGACACTGTCTGGACACCAGGTACCCACAAAAGCTGCTCTATCACTCCCCTCTTCATCTGGACAGGTGGAAGAAAATACAATGAAAAGCTCACGGGTTAAGATAAGGCCAGCAAGAGATCACTCAGCAAATCCTGTCACAGGTAGGACAGACTAGAGTTGGGGAAATTGACCAAATTCATCGCCAGTCAAATGAGAGCTGGATAATGAGAACTAAACCCAAATCTTAGTGACATCTTCCTTCCACACCTCCTTCCTTTATACCCTAATCTCTAGGTCCTCCTAATGGGGGCTGAGGTCAGTGCTTCTCCCTCAGAGAGAGAGCACCTCACACTCTTCCCTTGCTCCAGAATGGTATCTCTCCCATAAGAAACAGTCCTCCATGAAATTCTCCTGTGGGAACAACTCCCACAGGATGCAGCTCTTCAGCATCTGCTCCAGCATGGGTCATTTCCACAGGGTGAAGTCCCTTAGAACAGGTTGCCAGCAGGGGACCCCCATGGGACAGGCCACAAGTACTGCCAGCAAACCTGCTCCAGCATGGGCTCCTGTCTCTCCATGGGTCCAGAGGAGCCAGGAGCCTGCTCCAGCACAGGGTCACAGCTTCCTTGGAGCATCTGCCTGCTCTGGCACTGTGGGTTCCCCATGGGCTGCAGGGGCACAGCTGCCTCAACTTGGTCTTCACCATGTACTGCAATACAGTAACTTTTTACTCTTACATAATCATCAGAGAGGTGTTACCACCATTACTAATGTGTTCAGCCTTTAATCAGCAGTGAGTCCATCCTGGACCTGGCTGGCATTGGCTCCATAGGACATAGGGAAAGTTTCTGGAAGCTTTTCACTGAAGCTGCCACTGTAGCTGCCCCCCCTATTGAAACTTTGCCCCATAAACCCAAGACAGGGAGCAAACAGCACCCCTCTCACAGGTGTCAGCCCTCCACCTCAGAAAGCTCACTGATTCTCCTGCCAGATGTGTTGAAATGTCATTTTAAGGAATAATCTAAGGTAAACTCCCACCAGCACAAGTCCCAGTCTCTACAACAGGCATCTCTCTTAATAAATTAGCAGTTTGTTTTTTTTTTAACACTTCACACTTTGGCAATGTAAATTTTACCATTTTTTTGGTATTACTCTGTGTTAAAGAAAGACGGGAGCAAATCAGGCCTCAAAAGCTGCTCTTCATAAACTCCCTGCAATGTAATTGGCTTTATCTGGTTTTAAATGAAAAGCAGCACACAAAGGGTAGGACCTTGGTGGGGGTGGGAAATATCTTTGAAAAGAGCAAATAAATGTAAACTCATGAATAGTACTTATCTAGCCACTCCAAATTAGAAGTCCCTCCCTTTCTATTTACCTCAAACTGAATCACAGTTATTATTTCAATATATTTCCAAGAACAAGTAGTGTGTGTACGCTCGAGGGCTCTGTACCGGAAGACTAAGGAAAAACCGACAACAAGCTGCAGATTTATGATGCATGAATGAAGCAAATGTTTGTCACATGGCTGAAAAAGCCTCTCATCTCCTACTGCTAGACTTGTTTAGCTGTTATTCAGTATTTATCCTTTTTCCTCGCAATCTAGAAAAACAGGAAGGTCCTTGAACATCCTCTCCATTTCTTCTTGACTTGTAGGTCTTTACATACCTATCAACAAGCCACAGCCTCAGGAAGCTTTCTGTCTCTGTACACCAAGGAATATTGGCATGACTAGCATAGTAATTCTGTTTCAGGCATTTGGCTTAACCATGTTCATTGCAAACAAAGTGCTTAATGTCTTTGGGTAGCGAACACATACAGAGCTGTGCCAAGAGATAGAGAAATAGCTGAGTAGGTATGGCTTGTGATCATATTTATTGGCATTGCTTTTAAAACCTTTTCTGAATCATCATTTGCATCATCATCTAAGTCTGATATCTTTTGTTCAGCAACTCAATGCTTCTTACCTCTTTGTTCTAAAAGCAAAAAGAAATCAAAAGTCAGGACTCGCTTTCTCCATTCAAAAGCTTGAGAGTCAACAAAGATGTGTAGGAAGAGATTCCTTACTTTCACTAACAATATAAATGAAAGGAACAAAGCTCCCCAGAAGTATAGGAAGACAGGGAGCAGTTCATCTATAAAGAACATAAATACATAAAATGACAAAATCTGGCAGCACACACAGGCACCACAAGACCAAATCCCTTTGGGCTAAAATGCTTCAAATATTTTTATAAAGTAGCAGAAATTGGTCAGGAACTCAGGCAAACCTCTCTGTGTATGGCAAGGGCTGAATGAGTATGCATGGAATTTATAACAAAATGATGCATTAAATACTATGTAAGAAAAAATCATGCCTTTGAAACATGGCACAAGTACAACTGTCCACCTACTTTTTCATACACTGCAACAATTAATGCCATTGTGCATATTTTATCTTGAACATCTTGCCATTGATGGAGAACTTACTTGCTGTTTCTGTTAGGATAAACAAAGGAATCATAGAAAATTTCCTTCACATATTCTTGTTTACTTACAGTAAATGTCAGGCCATCTGACTTTGTCTAAAAATTGGACACAAAATACAGCTTTCATGGTCAGAAATAAAACACTAACTGCAATAAAAACTCAACCCTAGAATACAGCAAAATCTTGATGATTTTTTTGTATTTTTTGTATATTGGATTTTTTTGGCATCTTCACAGCTGAATGGCCATGATTACTGCTTGTGCTTTTAGCCAGTCACCTTCACAGCTGCAGCCAATAAATCCACTGGCCTCTGAATTTATATTTTAGAAATAGGTTTTATTTCTTCAGGTGGGTAGGTACAAGTTCTGCCATACAGCCAAACACTTTGTAGCACAGTTTCTACTGTTTCCAGCAGTGACTACAAGAAAAAGTATTTAATGGCTCCTTCTGTGCAGCCCTAAGGAAGTATGGTGAGCCATTCTAGCTATCAATTTAACTAGGTCTGTGATCCAACTTAGAGATCAAGGTCAAATAAAAAAAAAAATAATTTAACCCTGTTTAACAGACCAGACCTCTTTTTTTCTCTTTTTAACAGCCTTCTGCATTTGATCCACCACTGAAAAGTAAGCTTGCTTTTTCTATTTTTTTCCCCACACTGATCTTTCTTTTTTATTTTTTATTTGCTTTTTTGGTTTTTTGGGGTATTTTTTCCCCCCAAAATGAAAAAGATCCAGTAAATCCATATCAGTACATAGGGACTTTAATATAAATATAACAATAAATAAATAAATATACATATATGTTGCATGGAAATACAAATTTTTAAGAAAAATTTTCTCGAATATTTTGAATATTTTTGAGGACTAACTTATAATATGAAGGTCTCACATTAGATATAGGGCAAGGATACATGTCTTGAAAAATTTATCCCAGAATACTTGGTGATATATATTCCAAACTGGACATATGCTTCTGACTGCTGACTTTTAACTCCTATCTATATTAGGAAGGAGACCTTCTTTGAGTGAGTCATCAAAAAGTCAGCATAGTTTTCATCCTGACAACAAACATCCCTCCAGTGTAAAGAAATTATCTATTGAAGAAGGCTACAGCAGCTCCGAATATTTTAAGTTCACACGATAAAAATACAAAAAAATAAATAGAATCACATTTTTGTTAAATGTGCAGTAACTGCTGATTTTTCAGACTTGAAATTTGCCTAGACCATTAACAATAATTAAATAAGTTGCTCATGTTTACTCTGTTTTAATATTGGTTTAGGTGTCCAGAGGAAAACAGCTATGTTTAACATTTAAATATCAAACACTTTGATTAAACATTAGTGTGTTAAACTAATATTAAGGAAAAATGAAAAAGAGTTCATAGAACTGACTATAAGTCTCTTGAGTTGCAAGTGCGAAACACACTTTAAAATTTGGCATGTAGGCATTTTTGCAAAAAGTAGTTTGACCCCAAGGTCACAAACAAGAATTGTAATTAAGAAGCAATATTTCTAAGTCTGTACTTAGTGCTGGGCTGTGCAAAAAGATGCATGTTTACCATCAGAAAGAATCTGCAGGATTCTGACTAAAATCAGATATGAACATAGCAGCTTGAAGAGTCAGGACAAAGGGTACTCAGCATCAAATCACCACACTTTCTCAAACAAATTATTAATTTACAGTCTTTGTATTCTCCTAGAAATCAATGGAATTCCCTCAGAGAAAACATTGAACTAGGCTTCTCGGTCAAGTCTGCCATTTTATAAATACAAGAAAAGTTTCCTTAGAATCTACTAGGTGGGGTCTAAAACAACTTCTACACCTTGGAGCCATTATACTTTCTCTTAATATTAATCCTTCCCCTTTCTTCAGAAAAAATATTCTCTATCAATAATTTATAATAGTTCAGTTCTATTTCTCCTGCAAAACCCCATCATAGTAGTTTGAACTCCAGAAAAAAAAATCTGCAGGGATTTTCTTAATTAAAAAAAAACAAAAAAAACCAAAAAAACAAACCAAAAATCAACCACCACCACCACCACAAACAAACAAAAACCCAAAAAACCAACAACAAAAACCCCAAAGTACCCACCAAATATGTAGAATTCAGATTTTGAATTATTTGGTCATTGCAAAACAAATCCAAAGAGTTTTGCATCCCCCCCCATTCCCTAAAAAAAAAAACAAAACAAAGCAAAACCCAAAACCACATGAAAAGCACTCCCTAGAAACCAGCTGTTTTCCATTCTGAAATGCTACAGGGATTACAGACAAGGATAAACATCAGTGGATGGGGTGCAAATGTAAAAGCCTACACATTTGTTCATTTTGTATTATAGCTGCAAATTATCTAAGTGCAATTTCCACTGTATTAAGGAGACAGCGTATTATGCTTCCAGCTTTCAGTCAGGTTTAATAAAGAGCAACCCTTCCACTGAATGAACAGTACCCCTTGGCTACTTTTAAAATAATCCATTGAGAATAGTGCAATATTCCATACATTTATTAAAAGTATTATGTTTCCTTAAGGAAATACCCCAAAGAAACATTGCCCACTTTTTTCACATATATGGAATAAAAATGCAAATACTCCAAGTTTAGAGGTCAGGTGTTTTTGGTGGGGTGCTTTAAGGTTTTTTTGGCTTTCATTATTGACAACAGTAAAAAGATTGTTTAAGACTAGCTGTGTCAGAATTTTGGATACCAAATGTGACAGGCTCTGCAGGTGTACAGTGCTTTCCTTATTGATACAAATTGAATCTGAACATAGCAATTTATTCAGCAAATCAAACCAATCACTGCACTGCAGTTTTCTCTTTCAGCTCTCATTTCCCAACCAAGTACTCTTAACCACTTTGCTACAGTTGCTTTACAGCAAGGTTTCAACTGCCATTAGATGCTGTATTATGGTCAGAGTATAGGGGTTTAAAAAATTTTCAAAGACTGTTATGTTGCCATTAAGTGCTGCATCATTCACACCTATTCCATACTAGTTGCTTGTCTCCAAACACACTTCCATTAAACGCATTTCTTTTCATGTTACCCTAGGAAAAAGCTCACCGTTGTTATCCCATGCAAAACATCTAAAGAGCTTGTATTTTTTTTTCTAATACACTGTAAATATTTGTCCTAAGAACAAGATTATCTCAAATCTTTCTTTTTAATTATGAATTATAGTTTAAAAAGAGGTTCTTTAATACAATTGTGTTGTATGTTATTTTGTTAAAAGATATTTAAGCTGACCAGTCCTCATAAATAATAAAAACGATTAAAGAATGAAAATTAACACCAGAATGCCCAAAAGATAAATTAGGAAAGAGGAGAAAACAACTCAGGAAAAGAAGTGTAAGGCAGACAGCTAAAGTGGGAGAAAACAATCTTACTGTGTTGAGCCAATATATAACCCTGGATTAAAAGCTAGCCTTGGCAAGGCTTGAATGTGAAGATACTCACATCGGGCAACCCAGACCTGCTGCTACCAGAGGTTGTTGCTATGGTGACCAGCGACAGTCAGCCAACAGTAAAATGAATTTACAAAAAATAGTTAGGAAATATTGAAAGGAAGAAAGAAAATGGAAAGAAAAAGTTTGATGTCTCTAAGCAGATGCACAGTTCCATTGTCCGCTGCTTGCCCTACTGCAGCGGAGGAATACATCACCAAAATGGAGCTGAACTTCCACTTTACCTCCATGACAGCTGAAGTATATTCCTGCCTCTATGGGTTTCTAATTGAAAGAAATTATTGTTTCATTCATGCTACAGCTTTTCAGTGACTCAGCAATCCAGCAAATTCAGTTGCCTCTGAAACCTGCATGGAACTGTTAGCTCATTGTTCTCATCTAAACTATTTAGAGGAAGCCTGCAGTGGCCCATTACTGTCTTCTGCCTTTAAATCAGCCTGGGGATGGTTCCATCCTGACATGTAAAAGGTTTCTATGGATGAAGTATTTGTCACTGAAACAAAAGGTTTTGGAACTTTACAAATCTAGTGGAAAACTCAGTTGATTTCTTTTTTCAAACAAAGAATAAAGCAGAGACTGGCCGTTTTAAAAGCAAAATCTGCTTCAGAGAAGGCTAGCTGAAGCTGCAGTCAGTGGACCATAAATCACAGTGCCCATGCCCAGCTGTGCAGCATTGCGTGGAAGAAAAGGTTTTGGATGGCAGTGTCCCTCGGCGATAGCTGCGGATGTGTGTGCCAGAGAGGTAGTTATTGCTGTTTACTTGCTGTGCTATCAACGTGGTATGCTAGAGAGCACACTTTTAGGAATCAGCATGTGTGCACTGTATTATCTTATCTTGCACAAAACATTGTCCCAGACCCCTGGAAAACTCCTGCTAGAGTACTGTCAGAAAGAGATAAAAATGAAGTACTACATCTGTTAAAGCTGAAGTGCTGAACTAGACTTCCCTACAAACATTTTTTCCTAAGATTGACAGTACACCATGATCAAGAGGAGGAACAAGAGAACCTCGTACTGAGCCCTCAAAATCTACATGGATATCTGCGTGCATGTGTTTTTCAAGCCTAGAAAAGGCATGAAGATGAGTAGAGGTGAAAAAACTGAGATAGAAAAAACATGGAAGAAGTTGTTATTTTTAGAGAATAAATATAGAGAGAAGCATTTTCAGAAAATATGCTTTTACAGAAATAGCAGGCACAGCCACAGTTGAAGAAATTGGCCAAATTTGTCTCCCCTTTCAGCCCAAGGACCATGAAGGTTCAAGCCACTTCACCTGCCCTTCTGAGGTCATGACTGGGGAGAGTCACTTAGCTGTGCCCTGATTTGTTTCCTCCATAGATAAAATGGAAAAATACAGACTAAATCAGCCTTTTAAAAGTGCTTTCATATTTAAAGAAAAGTGCTAAGTGAGTGGTAAATGTTGCTTGAGCAGATTAATACTTGGGTGATCAATATACATTATGAGACTGCTCTTATTCATCATGTCTCCCACAGCTGAAGGAATTCAAGAAATAATAATATAAGGATTACAGCTGGTAGAAATGCCCTTAGTGAAAATGCCCTTAGCGAAAGCTGCCAAATTTTCTTGAACATAGGGGGAGCTGTGTTCTCATTTGCTTACACTTCTCATTTGCAATTTGTACGACATGGAATCAAAATGATGCCTTTCATCTGAATCATACTGGCTTTTTATATTGATGTGTTGCATTGACTTAATTTCAATATTTCAGTGCAATTGGTTTTTTATTGTTTTTGAAAAGGACACAATTTAAACCCAAGTCATTTAGCTACTACTCATGGGAATTCTTCTGGTACTTTCTTAGAAGAGCTTCATGAAGGCTTCGACCTACAACCTGGTATTAAGCAAAGAAAGAGAACTGAGATCACAGAGTTCTCTTTTGCTAGATCTATGAAAACAAGTCTAAACAGATTTCATCAAGTTACAAGTTTCAAAGGTTATATGCATTCAAAAATAGGGCATATATTTTTTTTTTAAGGAAGCAGACTTCAGGTACAAGTATATTAAACATTCCTACAAGCACAAGCAAGAAAAATAATATTCTAACTATTTGGAAAGCAACTAAGCAAGTTTAACAGCTCCAAAATATTTTCAAATTTTAGATTTAAAACACTTGGTCACAACCCTGTCCACAAATACTAATAGTACTCTAAAATTTAATTATCTAGCTGATTTTTATAGAAAGTAGGCATTTGGTGGAAGTTCTTGCAGTTACTTCATATTCAGAAAGGATAGAAGATATTTTTAGTAGGTAAGAGCAAAGTGCTATTTTTCACTAAGTACCTGATAACACTCGCTGAGATGATTACTATCCATATAAAAAGCTAGATCATAAAGTACAGCAAAAGACAAAAAGTAAACAGAAATCTTTCATGCAAAATCCCTAGTTTATTTATTTCTAATGCACTTGAATCCATAGGAATAAGATCAGTGTCTGAAACAATGCCAGAAGCCCCTCAAAGAAGCACAGCAGTTACTCTAAAGCTTCTCCAACTGGCCTTCTTCCTTTCTCAGAGGGCCTGAAGAAGACAAGGGTGGACAAAGATGAAGCTGTGGAGATTTTCACACTGGACAAATCAGTTCTTCCTTTCACAGATGGCTGCATCGCAGTTCTTTTTACCATTCACCCCTTCTTTTGAGAGTTTCAAGAGAATTGTAAAAGTGTGAGTGTTTCCAGCACAAGTAGAAACACACTTATAAAAAATTAGGAAAGAAATAAACTCTTGTAGCTCAGAATATAAACTGGTTCATAGAGGACAGTTTATTTTTTTTAACATCAACATATCTTTGCTTGTGTGTCATTTCACACCATTTTGTCATTGTTGAACTAGACCTTCCCTGAAGTAAATTGTTGCTTCAGTTCCTAAAAATCTTGGGGCAAGCCAAAATTCTGTGTAATCAAAGCTAGCCTGACACAGAGATAAGCAAAAGTGCCCTCATTTATAAAAGTAGGAGAAGAAAAGCCAACCACTGAAATAAACATTTTTAGCTTCTAAGTGAAATGAAATTACAGTGATAATATGTACATTTACAAAGGTAAGAACTTGCTAGTTAGCCACCTGATCTAAAGCCGATGATGCTTTAAAAAATAAGATTAAATCCAGAAGTAACATTCATACAATACCCACTACTATCTAGGAGCTACAATACCTACTAGGAATGAATATTACTTCTGAATTAAAAAAATCTTTTTTTCCTTTTTTTGCTCCTTTATTTCATTAAGTAATGGAAACACCTGCTTCTTTTAAGTATCTTTGAAGTGTTTGGCACTAGTACTAATGCTTTACAAGAAAAAAGTCCCCCATTTTACTTTTAAATCAAGAACAGCTAGACCAGTCTTCTAGGAAAATTGGGTTTGCCTTTCCTGAATTCATTACTCATTGAAGTCCACCTACCACTAAAATAGTTCACATTATGCATGAAACATGAGAACAGAAGTACTTTTTTACCTGCAGGAGATCTGGTTTTGTCTTTATCCTTATTCATTTAAGGAACAATTACATAGGCTAGAAACTTCTGGTTATAGATCTTACCTCTCTTTAGGGGCAAACTAGTGAATCTAAAGTTTTCAACAGGCTGTGAATTCAAATTGTTATACTCTTAGTATTTCTTCTGGGGGAGCTAGATCTTAATACAAAAGGTGCAGAGAAGCTCAGAAAGACTCTGTCTTCAGTAGGAGTGAAGTGTAATTTCTGCATACCAGCTAGCTTAAGCCAGTAGGAAAAAATAAAAGGAGTTATCACTTCAGAAAACACCTCAAATTCACCTTTTTTGTGTATTTCCTAGTTAACCCAGAATAGCTATTTTATAAATATTTCCTATATGTTTTTAAAAAGTAATTAATTCTACAATCTTCTTTCTCTAATTTCTTTTTATTTCTAACTGACGAGGAAACCACACATACATAAGCACTATACTAAGAAAAAGCAAAAACAGGGAGAAACTTATTTCTTGTGAGGTTTTGCTAATAACAAATTAAAAGATTTTGACCAATAAATGGCACTTTTTTTTTTAATGGAAACTTCTTCATTGTCTTTCTTACCTGCAGAATTCTCTGCTTAGTTATATGCCTGCCAGTTTCTATCTGCATTGGTGCTAGAAAGCACAAATGGCCCAGCCTCAAAACCTACTAATCTGGCAGTCTGACCCCTAAAATATCAATGTGATAATCTATAACTTGCTGCCTTTTGCTTTAGCTGTCTGTTGCATGCTTTGATGAATATCTGCCCTGCAGGAAAAACATATGAAAATCACATCATGTGCAACTGGTTTGAACTGTTTTGCAAGCATGGGACACTGAGCCACTCTGGGGAAAAAGTTAAAATGAACTGCAGTAGATACATGTCAATTTCACGGGTTTTGACATTTTATTATATTGTATTTAAATTAAAGTGAATGCAATCTTGGTTTCTTTCTGCTCTGAGCTTGCTGGTTTTTTTCCTTTCAGAAGATTCCGATAAAATGCATGATCATTCTCTGCTATGACTCTCAATTCCTCTTTGGTGGAGAGAGCAGGGTTTACATGATGAAATTTTAATGACCATGGCCCTGCTTGGCAATGTGAGGTATCAATGCATTTTCAATAACACTAGGCATCTGTGAGGACTGGCATCAGGTGACATTGCTACTGCTGAATGCTGCGTGTCCTAAAAGGCAGGCATCGTGGAGAGAGAGGCAGCACCAGGGAAACTGCCATTATAATGCGGCAGTTGTTCGGGTGAAATGGAGATTTATGAATCTCTGCCAGAGAAACTATATTATGGACTGTAAATTAAAATGGGGTCTTAACACACAGTGAACTTCATGCTAGAGAGGCTGATTTTTAGATTGGCCTGACTATTCAGGTTCAGGCAGCTGTAGAGACCACCCCTCGCTAGGCAATCCCAAGCTCTCCATGAAACCCAGACATTCTAGGTTTGAAAAGGCAATTGCCAAAGCCTTCCTAGTCACAGCAAAAAATAAGTACTCCTCAGTTGCTCCAGCAGGCATTTTACTCGCAGCTTACTGTTGTAGTATGGTGACTGGGATGTGGTGGCTTCATTCTCAGATGCAATTCCAATGCCTTCCACGGAGAGGCTTTAGTTTTAATCCTCTGCAAGTCGTAGTGCCTTAAAAGATCAAAGGACCACATTTTGGTCTCTGAATTACTGCTGCTGTTCATGAATCAATCTTCTCAGATCTGCCACTGCACGCTGGGAATACTTCCAACTCAATCATCAAACCCAAATAATTCAAATTGTTTACTATGTTTTGGTGAGCATTTTTTGGAAGCCTTCTCAGGGATGAAAAAAACCCCTAATTTTGAATTAAAATAACTAGATCATAAGATGTGAAAAGGTTTTTAAAAACTCACGGGAACAGCACACATGCCCCAAAACCTGTATGGTAAAGTGATACATTTCACACTGCACTATCCCTTTGCATATGACAGTGTTTCAAGTAGGATGTAAGGCAACCTGTAAGACAGATCTTGAAATACATTCAAATATGTAACTGGTATGTCCAATATCTAGTGTTTCCGTAGAAAAAAAGAAATGCATAGCACTTTTTCTTATAGACCACAAACCCAACACAATTATTTCCTTTCCAGCCATCTACCTTATGTGCAACAAAAGTTGTACATAATGAAGCACAAAATAAATGTACTCATCATATATCTCAATTCATCTGAGAGGCTCACTCCCTGCATTCTTTATTGTATTTTATATTCCTTTGAAAACTGGCTTACATCCTTACAAAAGGGTAATTTGTCTTAGCCCTCCTACCCTTAAAAAAAAAAATTCCCTTGATTGCCCTGAAACAGGAAAAAGAATGCAAATTAACTTTTCTTTCTGCTTATTTGTACAATTTAAAATGATAAAATTCACTTCACACTTCAAAACTCTACAAGGACACTTTGCCTCAAGTGAAAGTAGCTCCACATGGACCACTTTGTGCTTGTCTAATGTGTAAATGTGGTGTTTTATGTTGAAGAAAGTTTAAGCAACTATACGGTGCATATGCAGTAACTCAGCTCTCACTTGAGCCCCACAAGTGCCATGCCCTAAGGCATGCTACGGGCCATGATTCACATGGCAAACAAAGTATTTCCAGTGGACTATCTGCAGTGCTGCTGCAGAGAACAGAACATATATTCTAGACCTGCCAAAGCAATATGTTACAGAAAACACAGCATTTTTTTTTTTCTGGAAGGCTCAAGGGTAACATGCTGTGAAGTTTTAGGGTTTTTAGTTTTTTGGTTTTTTGGGGGGTTTTTTGTGTGTTTGGGTCACATTTCAAAGCGCACAAAGTTCTGTTACAAAGTTCCGAGTAAGGGATCTGTTCCTTGATTTATTCGCACTTTTCCACAAACAGTCTCTGTTGGCTTTCCCAGAATAGGGATATTAATGACAGCACACTACCATCTCCCCACAAGTGGTGAAGCAGTGGTGACAAATCACATATGGGCATGACACTATGAATAAGGCTCCACAAAGACTAGTACCAGGCAGCACATGGCACTACTAATACGCAGTGTAACAATGACAGCCTGAACTGCATCTCTTCAAGGAAAAGCAGAACAACAGCAATTTTCCAGCTTCTGGAGGTAGCAAAAAAGAACCAGGTCATTTCATGGCAGCTGGAACTGATCATCCCAATGTTTCCTGATTTAGTCACATACAACTGCAATTTCAGTGGTGTGTGCCACTGTGCGCTCAGGAAAGGGAACAAAAGTGAAACACTGCATGGTGTGAAAAGGAGATGCCACCTACTCAAAACCACCATTTGCATCAACAGCCTTCCCATACCCAGCTCTCCTGCCACTAGTCCAGGCCTTGGGATGATGCTCAGCCTGATCTCATCCAGCCTTCAGGGAGGGCCTGATTCCCGGTGCTCTGCTGCTCCTGCCACCTTCCAGCTGCTCTGCTCCTGGCTGGGGCAACAGGGCACTCTGTGCCCCCTGAGAGGATAACTCCAGCTGCCAGCCCCAGCCCACAGGAAGCCCCTGTCCCAAATAGCACCCAGGCAGCAACCCATTCCAGAGTACAAGAGATGAGGTGACCACAAATATATATTTAAAAAAGTAAGAAAATTGTCAAGATTTGGGCAATAAACCAAAAAAGCTTTTCTTGTACATTATGACAGATTTTCATATCTAGATTTCCAAGTCAAACCCTTCAGCTTCTAAATGCCCAGAGTAATGCTAGGTAAATCTAAGTGTGATTTTTTTTTTCTTTTTTTTTTTTAAAGTGTTCTGGTTGATTTGTTTCCCAGAGTAAAGCTTCTCACCGAGATGAAGGTTCCTTGTACACAAGCACCTACACCTTGCATCTGTAATCATACCCTGTAAATGGCATCAGCAAAAGAAAGGAGTGACATTTTTTCCTCTTGATCACAACAGAATAAACAACATTCTAAAGGTTAAATTATTCAAATTCTACAGTTACCGCTAAAAAAAAAAAAGACATCTCTTCTGTACCTTCAGATTTCTTACATCCAATTATTTTGATTTTTTTTTATCCTGTTCCAGGCTTCCTGACTATTCCTGATTAAGGGGTAAAAAAAATTGTGTTGTAACTAGAGGCAACTCATTTACTTCCACTGATAGCTACAGCTCCAAATACAAGTCTTTCAGCTCAACTCAGAGAAGTTAGATTAACTACACAACAAGTTAGTAAAATGGAAACAGACAACATCTAAATGCATATCACAAAGACTTGTGCACTAAAAGAAGGCCTACTTGGGTGTCAGCTTTAACTATTTAAGGTCAGACAAATGTCAGGGGAAGAAATATGCAATTGTACTTAAAACAGTTTCTGAACAGCTTAAGAAAAAGTGAAAATAAAATTAGGGAATTCATTTTGAAAACCAGTTTTAGTTGTCATAAATGCCTGCAAACCCACTGTTGTTGATGCAGCCACAGACCTGATGGAATCATACTGTACCAAAGCAACAAAACATCTGACTTTCAATTACAGAAGAGACTATGGTGCTCAAAAAGAATCATATAATTTTAAGATTTTAATGATTTTTCTATTTCTGATGTTGTATTTATGTATAAAAAAAGTAAAATTAAACAAGGAGTTCTGTGAAGCAGCTTTGTGCAATTGTACAAGAACTGAACACAATGACTCCCCTTTCCTTAGAATATTTCCCACTGATTCCTTACAGCCCAATTCCTTTGCCTTCCCAAAGCATGCCTGCTGATTATCTTCCTGCCTCTAGGTTTGATTTTGCATAGATTATCCAAAATGAAGGTTTATGCACAAAAAACTTCTGTTATCTTAGAAAAAAAAAGGAGTTTGAGAACTGAAAAGCAGCAGAATATGACAATTCCAATCATTCTGTCTATTTCATTTTGACCAATGAAAGCTGCATATTACATCCAGGCCTTTTAATCCAGATTATTCATTTATCCCATTTTCTGATGCTGCTCCATTTCTAAGGTAGTAACATCACTAATTCTTCCATGGTTATGAAAAATAACTAAAAGAAAATGGGTGAAAAAGACATACCAGGCTATGTAAAGTAACATTATGACTGAGCTCATAAAAGAAATGCTGACTGAGGAATTTAAAGTTTTTCCAAACTTTTGATATTGCACATGTGAAGGTTTGATGTGAAAGTTAGACGTCAACTGTAAAGAGAAACATCTCTCAAGAGAAAACTGAAAAAAAGACCTCCCATTGAAACATACCTAATGATAACCAACAATTTTCTGATCTTGAAGAGAACATCTTGCAAGTATCTTGCATGCAATATTATCTTATGCCAAGCAGCCCTACTTTTTCTTATCTATGACAAAAGTATAATGATAAGCGTTTGGTTTCACAAATTTGACAAAAAAGAAAGTTGCTGGAATAGATGTTCAGTAAGCCTTATTAGAACAACTACCTAATATATTTGCATTGCCCATGGGTCCTGAGAAAACATTCTGTTTTGTGAGGACACATTTGCAATTTATATATAACAATTACTCTTTTCATTTGGGATAATCATAGTTATTAGTAAGCAGATCCATAATAACTCCTTTGTATTTAACTTTGAGCTCTTAGCTAAGGAAAATTTTAGTCTGTAACTTCAAATATTTCTAGATATAATTTGTTTTCTGTATTGATTACTTTTAAACTTGGTTGCAAAGGACAAGTAGGAAAAAAAATTAGCATTACATGCACAAAAGAATCTTAATGCAAATTCATTTTGCTTCTTGTGATGGTACAGATGCATGAACCAAGATCTAGTATCTAACTGTATTTGTTAAAAACTGAATAAACTTATTTTATGATATTATCCTGGTGATAATAGACAAATGATATTTGAATCAAATCACCATTGAAAAGATGCTGGTAGTCTTTGTTTATAACAAAATAACCTTTATATGTATGCAAAATTCCATCAAATAAAATACAGTATCAATTCTATATAACAAAAGAATGGCTTGTGTATACCCCTCTAGTGGTGACAGAAAGGTCTTTGAAAATGGCATCATTATGGAATTGTTCTGGTTTGTGGGCATGAGGAGGGCGTGAGGAAGAGGTTGTTCTTATTTTTAAAGAAAAATCCAGAGACAGTCTAGATATGCCACATGTGAACAAAAATTGTTGTTCAAATGTCACTCATGACCTGACAGAATGGAAAGATTGACATAAATTTTAATGCATACAGAAAGCACACAGAAGTATATTTTGCTTTCAACTAGTATATTAGTATTTTGCATATGCAGAGAGGTTAAAAATGACCTCCTACCCACCTGTCAGTGGGTTCCTATTGAACACTTCATCCATAGCAAGTAGTGGAAGAGATTCATTATACTTGCACAAAGTAACACAAAACAAATGTTCAAAAATCAGAAAATATTAAGGGACAATTTATTCCTATTTGCAATGTTAGCATTCTGACTTTGACTAGACATTCAAATAAATTTGATTATGTGTTTTTAAAACATCACTGCCAGATAAAAACAAAGTATGGCACTACATTAGCGGCAGAGTATTTTTAAGATCTAATGAGTTTCTATACTCAGAGATATATTAACCTCATGTGTGAATCACACATTATAGGGAAATAAGGTGAGAAACCTTCTGTAAAAATGTAAAAAATGTTAGTGATAATAAACTAAATGTAGAAGCTCTTTAATGCCAATGAACAAAAAAAAAAAAAATAGTGGAGAATGCAAAAAAAAAAAATTGGCATAAGGAAAAATCACATGGAAAATCAGAATATTCCTGAGTGTACTGAGAAAACATAGTTTTCCAGTGAAGGTAATTAACTATATTATGTATTTGTCTAGTATATTCTTTGTTTTTCAGATTTCTTAAAGTCAATGGGCTCTCCCTAAAGGCTCCATAAAAGGGATGAGTTTTGAATAGTTATTTGATTGAAGACAAAAGATAAGGATTTAACTCTGTAGAAGTGTACAGAAGTTAACGGTGAGATCCAGAATAAAAGCCCACAAGGAGAAAGGTATTAGGGCAAAATAGAAAAAAAGAGATCAGTTCTAGACACCCTTAGTAGGAGAATTAGACAAAATACAACCTACAAAACTAAGCAGCTGCAGTGCTTAGAAGAACTTTGAAGGAAATGGTTTTCAGTCTAATATAAGGTCCATTTGCATTAAAAGGAGTTTTTTGGGGTTTTTTTTGATTGACTCCAAGGGATTTCTGATCAGACCATATGAATTTCACCCTGGTGCTTTGAAGGCATTGTTTTTTCTTTAAGTCATGCTAACAGAAACACAGCCTATGTCAAAATATAACTGTATATAATCTAAATGGTGAATCTGTGGTTGCATTGTCCAACCCACAGTCCATACTGTCCATCAAAGGTTACAGAAAGTGATAAATGAATCCCCTGAAAACTTTAAAATTAGCATGTACTAAGTGCAGAATTATTCTTTTCTTTTCCAAGCACAGATCAGCAAGCAGAGCTTGCTGAAAGTCACTGGGGCTGCTGCAATTTCAATCTGCTAAAGTTGCCTCACAGGAATTCAGTGAATCACAAATTAACATAAAGAACAAAGACTCTCCACGTAATCCAGACCGTATTTTCTGTGTATGCAGATAGTTAAATCCTATTTAAACCGACAGCATTTATGACACACAACATTATACAGTCAAATGAACTGCCCATATACTAAAAAGTGAATGTAATTCTTTTTCCTGAGAGTTGTGTAGGTAGCATCCCATCCAAATTTAGGTTGGGTATACTAGAATTCTAATAGGCGGTAATCTGAAGTGCTCATTAGGGATATACAAGAATTCATTACCTAAGTGTGTCTAATTTAACCATATTTTCTCCTTGAATGAAGCCTGCCTTAGTGGAAATTAGTGATCTAGCCCACACACTTCCAATACTGTTGGCACATGCAGTTTACATTTGATTTTTTTTTTTTTAGAATTCTAAAAATTACTTTCTCTTTCTTCTCTTCTGATCTCCACTGAGTATTTATATGCAGCAAGTATAATTATGCTTTTGGCAAGCTAGTGAAAATTAAACCCTTATGAGCAAAGAAAGGAGGGTAAGGAAGCAAGGAGCAGGAAGAAAATCTGGTTTAAAGTGAACTTATCACAAGCCTACTGGAGTATAAGCAGAAGGCAGCTACATATTGGAATCTTGCAGTGCACTTTTAGGAGGTGGTGACATTTGGCTCATGCTTAATGAAAGCTGAGAATGGGTATTTTATTGAGTTGAACAAGGAGTGCATCTACTGGAAGATACTAAAGAGATGACTTTGGCAAGTTGTCTTGTTTCAATATCAGATCACCTGATCTTAAAACTCCAGTGTCACTGACAAGGAGAGATGATCTTTTGTGGTAGGTCTCACAATACTACATACACTATATATCCTGAGCTCTGATTTTCATATACATCACATCTACATTGGTTTCCTCAGCAACAAAATAACAACTGCTAGTTGTTGTATACCACCCTTCTGTCTACTTTTATTGAAAATTTCCCAAGGTTTTGTTCCCTCAAGAGCTGTAAACACTGAACTCAAAGTAAAGTAAATAGAAGATAGGATATTTAAGGAAAATCCAGCAATATAACATTTTCCTTCCTTCATATAGTCACAATACTCAGGGTCTGAGAGCCAGCAGATCCTGCTGAGTGATGTACAGATGCACTGCTCCAACAAAGGAAGGGGCCGTGAAGAGCCTTTTCCCACAAACCTGAGAAAAGCACTAAAAAGAAGCCTATTCCAGTCAATGACCAAATATAGTCTGTGAAGCATGACCTGCCAATGGCCACGAAAATTTCTACAGAGCCACCAAAGACAGCCCCTGACTGCTGTACTCACAGGACAAGCCCAGGATGCATACAATTAATTTTTGAAAAAGATTCTGCGAAATCACCTCTCCTGTGCCAGTGTGTCTTTAACAGCTCTCACACTCTCAAACACAATCTGAACAGTTTTCATAGTGGCAAGTTTTCCTACTCAGATGTGTCCTTTCACAGCTAATACCTCTTGAAGAAGAGGCCACTAAAAATCTCATAAAAATTTCACTCCACAGAAGAAGCTGACAGTCTCAGCTGTCTAATTAGAGCAAAGAAAGGGTACTTTCAATAGCTGAAATGTCAGCAGCAAAATTCCAAAATAGTTTTAGCAGACAAAGGTATACTGTATGAGTGAAGCTTCCTGTAACTGTTGTTTAGTGTCTGTGATCAGTGGTTTGTTTGGCAGAATATAAACTGAAACTTGTGCAGCACAGATGAGAAAGATGACAGGCACAAACAGTAAATGGATTCCTTCATCTATCGATACTCTTTTGTCATTATAATACACTTCTGCCTACAATAGGAGTCTAACATAATTTGTAACCTGTTGTTAGAGAGAGCATGAAGAGAATGCTTCATGGTACTTGTCTTCAAACCCCCTTGCCCCTGATATGGAATAAACAAAATGTGGATTATTTTAAGAGTGTGTGTTTTGCACATAGAAGCCACAGAAAGCAGCATTATTGCAAGCCTGATGGGGAGTACAATAAAAACAAATCAGAATGAAAGAAAGCACTGTGGTTAATATATAAAGGAGGAAACCAGAGTGAAAGGTTAAGAGAAGGGAGCTTAATGGTAATTGCCCTATCATATTTTAAGAGCCTGATCTTCATTTTGCCAAGATAAATTAGTGCCAATAAAGACAGGTCTGTATTTACTTATGAAGATGTTGTGTGTTAGTCATTTGGCAGAACAAGCCACAAAATAACAAAGCCTGTTTTGTAAGAACATTGTGGAAAGTGAAGGTTGTTTATTTTACAAATTTCCTGCTTGTCAGCAAATGGTGCAACAGAGATCCAAGTGGAAGCTGAGTAGTAAACTGCTAAACAGATACAATCACATCATGTGGTAAGAAATAGGCAAATAATTTAACTAGAGAGAAGGGGAAGTGTCATTTAACAGCAGTAAATCAGTAATTAAGTTGGGAGTCTTTAATCATCACTTTGGAAAGTTGCAGTCAGAAAAACTGTCCTGCCAAGAAAAAAAAATTTAAAATGAGAGAGAGAGAAAGAGAGAGAAAGGATTGAAACAAATATGAAGATGCCACAACATATCACAGACAGAAAAGTTTATTTTACAGAATAAATGTTGTATTTGGCAGTCAAAATTGTTTCAGTATAAATGAAAGTTTGAATAGCTTTGGAATAGGTGTGAAGCTTTGTCAAGCAAAGAAGATACCACTACAAAACAGAAAAAAATGACAGGAAAGTCACTGAGAAGTGACATTTTCCTCATTACTGCAAGTTCTATTCATCTTCCCTAAGGAGCTCCTCTGACTGTGTATTCATTGACCCCAACAAATATTTGGTTTTATGTTTGCTGCATAGATGAACTGCCTATGATTCCAAAAGAGTGTTTTAAGAACTCCCATAAGGGCAGTTAGTCATGCCAGGGGTGCTCTGTCAAGGAGGCTGGAGACTGAAAGTGCTGAGAGACCCAATTCTCCCTGTATTCACCTCTCACTCTGCAGTGGGGACTGCCTGAAGCATCTCAATTCCTATCAGAGCCACAGATCCTAAAAACCCAAAGTAGCTGATCACTAAACTGAACTTGCTGGCCTGTCAAGAATGCCAGCTTCACTGAGCATCTGCAGGGAGCTCATTTAAATTCAGAACAATATGTGCCAGCACTCTTTAAACTCTTTTTCTTTTTTTCCATTTTTGATTCAGTGAATTGCAAAAGGGTTAGGTTTTCTCCCATCCATCTTATCATTTGAGAAAACTGAATGTTTTCTCAAATGATAAGACTTCCAAATCTACATTAATTTTTCTTTTAATAGTCTCCAGTGTTACAGTCTATTTAAATCAAATGATAGAGCTTTCAGTTCTACCTTTTGGTACTCTTATGGTTTCCTTCACACATTTAATCTGTCCTTGGTGTGCATTATTTGCATTTTTAGACCCTAGTTATTCCCCATTTTCCATAAAAGAAGAAATCGATTTTGCCATCTGAAAGTTAGAATACCAGTTGGTTGCTTTGCTAGTTTTTATACAGCACATGCAGCTCTGTGAGAGGCTTAACTGATGAAACTCAGTTTAATATGGCTTTATGTCTGGCATTTCAATTATCCCACGCAAGCTCTGTTTTTCAAAGCTTAGGGGGCTCATCAACTCTCTCTTGTGAGGATTCAGATGTCTAAAAGTATAGTTTATATACAGCATAAAGTACGTACATCTAATCTCTGACAAGTTTGTCATACCTATCAGACGACAGACAAAACATGCTCAGTGGCTGGGAGATCTGTGCATTAGCAATTACAGAAGTCACAAAGAGATTATTAATGCCAACTAAATGTTTTTTCTTATTAGTACATTCTTAACAAACAATTCTATTCCTGCCAGCTTAATCTTCAGATTCCCAAATGTGCTCCCATGCCCGTTTCCCTGTGTACTATCATGTTTTACCCTAAGTCCTTGAATCAAAGACTAGTTTCTGATTTCTGTCTAAGTGAAGCTTTCACCTTTCCTTCACTGCAAGAAATTATTACTTCTCATTCTATTAAAATGCATTTTATGTATTTTTCAGACAGGATTATTGGCTGTAAGATTAATATGCACCTCCAGTTTCAGAGGTCATTCTGGCTCTTTAAAAAGAGCCAATTTCTCTTTGGTCATTTATCAAGAATAATGCAAGGTAATACATCTAACCTGAAATAAACAGGGAAAAGAAAATCTCTAAGACTGTAGTTGTCTACTAATATAGTGTTACCTTTACAAACAATCTGTATTTTTTCCCTGAATTTAATATTATTACTAAATGCAGTGGTCATGCAATCTGTAATCCACAAGGTATTAAAAGATATTCACGAATCTAAAACAATGTTTAAAAAAGAAGTTGCCTTTAGTTATATGGGTTTTGTTATCCTGAACAATAAAATCATATTTCATAGGACATTTTGTATCTTTTGGTTGTCAAAAAGTGTATGAAAATCCATTTTCCGCTGTGTTGGAAGTGACAACTCTAAGAAACAAATATTTCTGTCTGACCATAAAAATGAAAAAAAAAAAAGAAAAGAAAATCATACAGATTTAGGGCTTTCTCAAAAGTTAAAAAAATGGGTATCTATGGTACAGCACACATAAACCACTGAGTGAAAATCTGCAGTGAGGACTGGCAAGCTGAAGTGTTTCTTACACACTATGCATGCACATTCCCTGTCTTACTGCAATGACCTTATGATCCCTGGTGCCAAGTGCTCAAGTCCCAGCTGTGGATTTAAACTCAATCTCGTTTTGAGTTTCCATTCTGTTGGCAGCGGAGTCATTCTTCACTGCACTGCTCAAGCCAGAAAAGGCTTCCTGTCTCGGAGGCAGACTCAGATAAGCAATGGCTATAAGAGAAGTTGTAATTGCACAAGCTCTTTCTTTCCCCAGCAGGTATAACTACAAATGAGCGTCACTGAAAATTCTTCTGAGCTTTAACAGGGTAGATAACCTCATAGGCAATTGTAAATCTAACACAGTGTCCAGATTAGCAAAGTAGACAGAAAAGGACCCTGTTATTTAACTCCTTCCTAGCAAGCATGGATTTTTGTGGTGGGTAGGCTAGCTTTTTGGGTTGGCTTTTTTTGAGTGCTTTTTTTTTTTTTTAAGAAAGGCTTCTGGAGTAAGGAAGATGAGTAGCAGGCCTAGACTGAACTTAAGTAAAATCTTCACTGCTGAAATTTTACAGCAGTTAACACCACAAAATCAGGTAACCAGAAATTAGGGAATGTCAGAATAACAAATGTTCTGTTTTGTTTTTCCCTCTCTGTACATAAACATTGCAAATGGCATCTGCAATTTCTACTCAGTGAGTGCACAGATCACACTTCTTGTTAAACAGCAGCTTGTCTGTGCTTACTTTATCCTCATTATTCAGTGAATATACCACACAGCCTTTCCAGCATGCTGTTCTTGATACGGAGATATTAACTTCCTCAGGGGCTCCTGATTCTCCCACTATAGCTTCTTAGTTCTTTCTAAATATTAACAGATTTATCCACATGTCATCACTGTGGAGTATGTGGTAGCATTGCTGGACATGTTTCACAAAATAAGGCTGAAGTGCATCTGTTGAAACTGAAAGAGAGGTGCAAAATACATTTCAGAGTTTCAGGGTGTCACTTCTCCCAGCAGCTGGCACTTCACAGCCTTCCACAGGGTTTGAACAGATACCCCTCGGCCTCAGCTGCTGGGGCAAGTGCAAAGGCATTCTGCACGTCAGAATTTCTGCATCACAGGCTGTCACACATGGAGTGAGAAACACAATGAGAAACCCAAGTCTTTGCTGAAATGAGAGGCTTCATTTCAGTCATGTGCCTCCAGGATGACTTCAGGCATAAAAAGGTACTCTTTCCTTAATTCCCTTTCCAGGCAATGAAGAGGATGACAGCATATCTGGCAGAGGCAGCTGACCTGGCTTTCTCACTTTCAGTATCAGAGCAATCCTACAAAAGGAAGCTTCCACCATTCCAATTAGCCCTCATGAATATTTTCTCTCTCAGAATTTCTAGTTCATAGTTATTGTCCAGTGTTGAGCTTCTCATTAACATATTCCTCACTGACCATTCCTATCCAGTCTCTGCTACGGCTCCTCCAGATTCTTAAGTCCTGTTTAACATGCCAATATAATTTGCTATCTTTTCTCTTACCTCCTTTTTAACATTCCGGCCTAGCTGCAGCTGGCACAATCCATGAGCCATGCTGACCCTCAGGCGGCTCCTGCTTTCCTCCTCCTACGGACCAAGGCATCTCTTCCACACAAATTCCCTGTTTTCTACTCCACACTTACTCCTCACCTCACTGCAACAGAGGAAGACTGCAATTCTCGGTTCTTTCTTTGGACATCAACTGGACAACTACTGAAAACACAGAAGAGAATCCCCCTCTGGAGACCAAGAGCCCTCACAAGTACCATACTGGAAAACTGCTCACCCTCATATCCATGGATATTTCTATTTAGGGATGGTTCATGTGCAGTCAGGTCACACCAGTGATTTCTGAGAGATAAAGAGATCTCAATTCAGGCACAAATCACAGACTTCAGCTGCCAAATGCAAATGTTGCTACTGAGCCAGGGCAAACTGAGGTATTTTTAAATGTGAATGAGTGGACTAAATACGTAAGGTTTTCCAAAAGAAAGAGCAAAAGGTACATTCTTATCAATTCCAAGTTCATTTTTTTTCAAAGCACGGAGGGGCTAAATTTGGTGTAGTAAAGAGATACAAGAGTTTTTAAAATTTTATTTAATAACATATTTTGTCTCTAGCCATTTTAAACAACTTGAGGTTAGGCAAATCTTGGCAAGGGAAAATGTCAGATAAGCTAGTTTTGGCAAAGTTATAAAGAACTGAAGACAGTCTCCTAGTAAAGGTTCTGTATTTTGGAAATTTATTTTCACTATACCTAGGAGAGTTTACTCACATGTTGAAAATTTATATATTTGCTTAAGAGTATTGAATCTGTGTGCTGATACATTCACTCACACTGGAACATTTCAAACAGCCTTTACAGGCAAAATTATTGAACTTGGTAGCCCTAACTAAAGATTCCTGATACATCCCAATTTCTGTTTTACTTTCATGGATTTTAGCCAAGTAAAGCATAAACTCTTGTTCTTTGTTCTGACAGAGGATTAGTTAGACCTCCCAAGCTAGCAGTCCATCTGCTCTGCCAGCTAATGCTATTGTCCCAGAGACACCACCTCCTTCATTGTTCCACTGAACAATCCATGCCATCTCTTTTCTCAGCTGACACTGACAAGTACATGTCAACCCGCTTGCATTCTCCTGCACACATCTGTGACATTGAATATCGGCTTTCACAGTTTCAGGCAGTTTAAAGCCTAGTAAGAGCAAGGAAACACAATACTATAAAAATACCAACATACAAAAGCTTTTAATTATACCATATTAGTTTATCCCATCAATGCAATGTCCAGGTTTGCATGTTTACATTGCTCCCTTCTACCCTTCTCAAGACATGATTTTAACTTTGCTGAGTGAAACAAAATGTTTTAAAGCATTCAGAAAATCTACAAGTAATTGCATATAAAGCAAATTGGATTCCCTGGCCTAACATGTCCTGGTAATTTTTAAAATAGATATAAGAGTAGAACCTCTTTTACTGAAGACTGGTTTTTGGGTTAAATCCGCAAAATGGAAGGACCAAAATAAGGAAAGCAATTCCGCCAGCAGGTCTCTGAAAAGCTCCTGCTAAATGAGTTGATGCAATCTCAGTACAGGACTTATAGTCAGCAATGACAACAAAATTCTCATTACTGCCAGCATTTCCAGGAAAAAGCAAGAGACACAGTGAAACTATAGTTGTTGCAGGTGGAAGAAATCCAAGATTATTGATAAGACATGGATCAAATTCAGTGCTCTATCCCCTGCCATGTCAAACACAGCTTCACTCAAACCTCAAGTGACCTTCATGTGATCCAAAATAATAGTCTTATATGCCAATTATTTAGTGATAGAAAACAATAGAGATGTAATAAAACCATTGTATTTTAAAACAGCAAGGTAAAATTGAAATTGCTGCCTACAACAGGTAAGTAGTTAAACACAGAAAGAAACCATATATCTATTTGTTGTCTCGCTGTCTGTAAAACATACTATCACATAAAATATCTACTTTTGCTGAGTCATCTGGGGCCTATTTACTGGATACGCCAAAAATGAGCCAACACTTCAAATCAGAAAGGTAAATAGCATGTCCGTCATGACAGAAAACATTCGCAATGTGTCGCTCAAATGGTTCCTATGCTGGTTGTCAGCCTTGGATGCGGAACCACCATGACCACAGTCCTTGGACTGGGAAAATAGGTGATAGGTGCTAGCTTTAAAACCTTAAAATAAGGGGGAAATCCAGAGCATTCTCTACAGATAGTGTGCACTCTTTTAAAATCTTAATTTCATTTACGTCAGTGTAAACCCGTCTCCGGAGATTTCTCTAGAATTGTGCCTCCAAATACGAGGCATCTGACAATTATCCACCAGTGTCCCAGTTTAGCTAAATTGGTTTTAAATTGGAACAACTTGTTACATGGAAGGGGGAGTTAAAGGGGGATGTAGTTTTGCCTGAGACACATTATTAGATTTAAGCGTTGAAATTCAAGGTCCCATCCTCTGGACACAGACTGTCAGGCCCTCAGAGTTGCCTTTTTGTTTTCCTCTTCTCTCTCCTCCTTTTTTTCTTCCTTTTGCTGAAAAGCATTTCAGCAGATGAAAAATCTTAATTATATTTTATACAAAGAGGGCAAGAACACTCATAATTTGTTTTAACACAAGCAAGCACAGCAAGGTGACATATAATCAAGCATTCCCAGACTGATGTATTGAAATGCTTTTCTGCCAACTCCTGCCCTCCATCTGTGATGTAAGAATTCTCCTTCATTATTCCTTTTTATTATTTTCTCATGCAGATCACTGTGACCCATGCCAATCTTTGTGAATGTAGATGGTCCTTTTCATCACAGCAAATCTTTTCCTTAAGCATATAAAAGGTTTGTTCAGTAAACAACCAAACAGAAAACATTCCCCAGTGAAGAAACTACTACTACTGTGATTTACATATGTATATATAAACCCCAAAAAGCATTGCTAAAAATGTGCAAGGAAGCCAGTGAATCAACAGTACTTCTTTCTTCCAACAAGAGTAATTGGATGTCAGGGAACAGAGAGTGAAATAGGAATATTTTCCAAAAAATTGCATGAGAAAAAGAAATCTATGTGTATCTATATACAGGCTGAACCTTACACTCTCAGTATGAATGGCTTTGCCAGCTCTGGTGTTAGCTGAAGAAAAAAGGTCCATCCAGTCCTGACTGCTAAAGTGCAGGAGACCTCTCTTCAACTGCAACCAACTTCTCCCAAATTGCAAAGCATTCCAGCTCCCCTAGGTTAGGAAACAGCAGACTGGAAAATTGTAGGAGATTGGTTTCTACAGACTCTCTGTTTACAGCTGCAGTCTGTAACAAGACAGGCAGGGCTCGTTCTGCAAAGGAGCTCACCTGTAGCAAGTGTTCTGGAGCCAAGTGAGGATCTTCTATTTGTTCCAATAGTAGCTCTCTAGCAAAAATCTGTGTGCTAAGTCTGGAATTCTGTCTTCTTCTTTGTCCTCCTCCAATTTTTAGCATTATTATTGTTTTTGCTTAGGAAATCAGCCTTAATATCATTAAGGAGACTAGAATCTTGGCTTTTTTTAAATAAAAATATTACGTGTAGAGGAAAAAAAATGTCCAAGAAGTAATGAAATAACAAGGAATTACTATAAAAAACCCCTCATAATCAGATACTGCTCTTAGCACATCATATGCATTAAACTTCTCTGAACTGATGTCCTTTTCATCCTAATGTACTAAATTAAATATCTGCTCCTTGTAGAATTTGATTCATCTAAACTAGATTAAAATCAAATCATGAACAAAATCAATTTCACTTAAAGTACAATAATCCCAGCCCACTAAGGCCCCCTAGTAGTAATCACAATAAATGCTGTCTCTATCATTATTGCCATCCCTTATTTTTCCCCCCCAGCCTTTCACTGAATGTATAATTTTCATATCACATTATAAATTAGGACCTTGTATATCTTATTCACGTTTTATTAGAATAAGTTGGCCAGGAAGCCAGAGGCAAGACAACCTCATTCAAACATTCCTCCAGGGTTTTCAGGTCAAGTCATTTTTTAAATTGGGATTGGTATAAACCCCAAGGGATTTCTTGATTTAAGAAAGAACTACAAATATTTAAGCTGTCTTGGGGGGATTATTCTGACATTGGATCGTGGGATTACCTCCTACATAAGACTCAAAGGATTTGGACTGGTTCAGCATCTCGTCAGAAAACTGGGCAAAAATGCTTCTTATGTGGAGTTAATCAGATATTCAATCATTCCTCGCTTTAAGCATGTCAAAAGGTGGCAAACAAAGGGAGAGGAAAGCAGTTGCTTTGAGATACACAGGAAACAAAAGCCATCCACAGACATACCTGGAGCATTTTAACTTTTTCACAAAGGAGAGCAATTCCTTGTGACAATGGGCCAAAATCCTGAAAAAAAAAGCTACAAATTCCTTACTTACATACCAGCCATCTCAGAGTTTGCCCCTTGAATTTGCAGCTGATCACTACCAGCATAGTGGTATTTAATGAAATATTTTATTAATAATTAATGACACTTGGCACTTCTATGACAGATCCCCATTTGTCTTGGAGCACTTTAGTCTAATAACAAAGTCTGACAACGATCTACAAAAACAGGAAGCTGTGATCGTAGCTGATGTAGTTGGAACCATGAGAAGGTTTTAGGCAAACCCCCTTTGTCGTAGTCAGATCCTGGCTTTGACTCAGATCTGAGGCCAGGCTTGAATTGCAGTTGAAACCATCCTGTCAAGAACAGCACTTCAATAAATTCTCCGACCATCAAAAGTAAGTGTGAAAAATGTCACTCTCCCTTTAGTGATTTTCTTTTCTCTTTTCTTTTTTTCTCCTCCTAAAGCAGAAGTTAGAGGGGGAAAATGATAGGAATGAGACTTGTTCACTACTGCAACAATAAAAGGAACAATAGCCAGAAACATCGAGAAAAAAATGGCTATTTGAGAACTGTATCTTCTTACCTGGATCTGCGAAATATAAAGGGTCAATGCCAGACCATCATACAGAGAAAAATATTGCAAAGAAAAATGGATTTTTTAAAAGATGCAATGTTGAAAGGAAATCAGTCACTCTCAGAAATGGGGCAATGATGCCTTTTCAAACATGGATCCAATCCCCTCAACCAAACTATTTTTCCTTATAAATTTATTCAACAAATAAAGAGCATACCACAACGAAGTGGCAATGAATACCATTAATTGCCCAGAGTGGAAAACTGAAGGGCACGTATTTTTGTTTCCATTCAGTTCATTCACTGGAGAATGAAGAAAATCTCCTTCCTCAAAGGTATAGTCTTCATTCCTTCATCCAATCACAGCATAATCACACACCTGTATTCTCTACCTGTGTAGCCTCATGTATCTCCTGTCCAACACACTGAGCAAAGACAGAATCAAGCTTAGTTTAAAAGTCCAGAGGTAGAAGATAAAGGTGACCAGACTGTAATAGTCTCTCTATTTCAAACACAGGATTTCTTCTAGGGATATTTAAGACAGCACAGGACTCTCACTGTACAAAAAAAAAAGAGATTTCGTATGCTAGAGATTAAAAAAACAACAAAAAAAAAAAAGCGAGAGAAAACCCCAATCCTAACTAAACTTGACAGGAAACTACTTGCCAGTCACTGATGACGAGATTCCAGCAGCACTAACAAGCCCTGCTGATTGAGGTCAGTCACTTTTCAAGCCCAAGGGAATGGTCTTTTCCAACTTCCATGACAGTCTCATAACTCCCCTATAAATAAACATACTAATGAATAAAAAAAAAAAAAAAGCAGAGGGACCTAGCAGTCACAATCCACACACAACATTAAACGGCAGTAATAATGTTTGAATAATGTTTGTATTCTAGGAAGTCTGGAGAGAAGGAATTACTCTTCTTCGCACAGATAAAACAAGCTTTATTTGAAGTATGCTTAACTTCAAATGGCTAAGTAATTTTACATTATAAACACTAAACACCATAAGAAACTTCTAACTTTTTATACTTACAAAAGAAAAACTGCAGTAGAATGTCTCAGATGCTTAACTAACACAAAACTTAAAGTTCATTTTTAATGCTGAGTTAGGGTAACATTTTGGGGCTCAGGATCCCAAGGACCCATGTTTTCATTGAATCTGCCACTGAGTCTTCGAGCAATCTTTCCGTAAAACAGGAAAAACAGGAAAACACAAATCATGATGGTTTACCAACTTACTTCATGTTAGTCATACTCCAAAATACTGATAATTTTGCAGGGGAGAACAACACTCTTGATTCCTAGCACTGTGTATCCTGAGGCAATCCTGTATAAAGTCCTGGAGTGTGTGGAGGGGTCAGGAAGAAGATCTAAGATATTAGCATTAAGAGATTTCAATGCATGAATCAGAAACAGTTGTATTGAATACTTATGAACGCAAATGTCTATGAGTCTTTTTCTTGTAAAGAATCTGTCAACTATTTTGTCTTCTTAAGTATCTTATATGAATAGGAAATATTCCTTTGGGCATCCTTAAATCATCAAAGAAAAATGCATACATATATTTCTGAACTTCTTTTTTGCTATTTAAAAATTAATCTGCATCCACAGCTATAGATCAGTTTCTAGATATAAAGTCTCAGTATCAAAATACGTGAAGGAATCTCTTGCAATAGAATTTCTGAGATTAAAAAAATAATAATTTTAAAAATCATTTGGAATTCCATTTTGGAATTCCATCCCACAGAGCACAAAAAAACCCAAACACAGAAACTGTTTAGTTAGCACAAGAAACACTTGCAATTTTTTTCCACAAATGCCATAACTGCCAGAAAGGAAGCACCCTAACATTGTGACATTATAGAAAGCAGCCACTGGTAGAGAATGAGGACAACAGCCAGTTTATCATCCTAATGTGATGCAGGATTTAGTATGCCTAACTCAGACTTGCAGGAAAAGGCATTTCACAGTCTTCTGCATAACCTCTCGATGCTCGGAGAAGTCCTTTTAGTTAAAGCTGTGGTATAATTTTGTCTAACATTTATGTAGGCAACCACTGAATTAAGTTCTGTGTACAGAACAAGCACTTAGCTATTCCTTTAGTATTAACTCTTGTGGTGGTCGTATGACATCTGCCACAGGCTGTCTCTATAGTTAGAATATAAAACACATGGGGTCAAGCAACGGCACACAATTATCAATACTCACTTGTTTAGTTGTGCTAAATAGCATCTCCCAAGTAGTGCTTATGTATTGCATGTGAAATAGGAGGACCCAGTTGCAATTTCCACTTTGTGGTACAAAGGCAGGCAATCCTCTTTTGGAGGACAGTTAAAGAACAGGGGGAAATTTAGCCATAGGGATGCAAAGTGTGTTGCATTATCTGTAGGTCAAAGAATGGGCCTGAATGGGTTTTTTAGTAATGTAGTCCTAGCCAAAGGGAGAGAACATGTTTCTTTTAGAAAAAAACTCAAACTAATTAATGCTATTCTGTTTGTCTGTCAATGTAGAAGCATAAAATTAGCATTCTGTAAACATTAAGACGAGATTATGTTTCCTCTGTGAAATCACATTCCTAATCTCTTCCAAACAAAAGCACACGCCAACTCCTTAAAAGCAGAAAAACTTTCACCCTATTGAGTTCCTAATTTATTTAATAAAAAAAAATCAATACAAAATTAATATTGTTCTAGATGAAACTTAAGCCTTTTTCCTAGTGCTTTCTTCTTCTGGGAATCAAACTTGAAAGGTTTAACCATTTCCTTATACCTGGATAGTCATACAAGGCAGCTGCCCCAAGAAACCTCATTGAATGCTTTCTCAGCAGTTTCCCTATCTGATATAACATTGCCAGAATGACACGCGATGCTGTTCTGTAAAAAGGGACATTGCTTATTTTATCACATGCCAGCAAAAGCTGCCTTTTCCACAGGAGGCTTAAGACATACTTTCTCTGGTACTGGTCTAACTTCACTGCTGCACGTCATGGTCTGCAGGCACTCTTCTAATCATAGTGCTAATTATCTTAGGATAAAATACTCCGTGTGACATATCTATCTGGAACCCAGTCACAGGACTGTGTAGATCTTGTTAGGATGTCAGGTTTTTCTCACTTTGACATGCCAGAGAATAGCCTTGTAAAAGCCAGCAGCTGAACACAGTTGCAGAAAATGATCAGTGGAAGAAGATGAGTGGATGCATATCCACCCCTTGGATAGTGCCTCACCTAACTAACCTCAGGCTGTAGAGCCTTCCAGCACACTGCCTCCCATTCTTCAGACAAGTGCTCCAAAAGGAGTAGCAGCCATACAGTTTCTTTAATTCTTAAGCAAAATTCAGGAACAGGAAATGTTATCTGTCCTTGCTATTTGTCCCTCATACAAGCATGTATACTGTGTCCTTGATGAGATTTTTAAGTGATAGGCTCTCTGCCCAGGTGAGAGGTTTTTTTTATCCCAAGAAAACTGCCAAGAAAGGGTCCCAGAAGGAAGATTTTCTTTGAAGATGCAAAAGGTGAGGCTTTTATCAAACTAGAAGCTTCAGTATATGAACTTCCATATGCATATACTGATGTAGTAGTGTTGGAGGTTTGACCAGCAGATATTTTGGCACATGAGAACTTTGACATACTGGTATATACCAAGAGTTTCCAGATTTCATTCCCATCTTAGTGCTGAACACACCCATATAATCTATAATTTAAGTTATTAAAGACTTATAGCCTAAAATGCTCAATGCATTTGTGGGGTATTTAAGCTATGGCTGAAAGGCACCAAAGCCTAAGGAACTCAGTTTGCATAAGCTCACAAAAATATTCCAAAATTCACTTGCATATGACATGAATCAACATGAAGACATTTGGAAATACAGCAATCATTTTCCATTGCTGGCAAAGTAATGTATTGGTAGGTACTCTGAGATTCTGCACAGTATATGAAAGGTGTTGTACCACGTTGAAGTATCCGACATTTCACATTTTTTAGTAATTAATCCAAATTTATTAAAGGCACCAAAGCATTTTCATTAAAATATAGTCATAACACATATTTTAAAAATTAATAAAATTAATTCTAATCACCTTCAGTACAACCTTAATTTTACAAGTAATATCTTACCATTTTTTAGTTTTAAGTTTATTTAATGTCTTCCTTTTATGAACATCATATGAAGCTGCTGGTTTCACATATTATACTTACATTTTAACACACTTAATCATGGTAGCTGGTAGTTAATTTGTTTTTAAATGTTAGAATTATATTTTCAAAGAACTTTTAATCATTCTGAAAGTGTTTTCTCCAGCCCATTTACAAGACAAAGGTTTTGATCTCTGCAATTGGAGATTGAATGAAATTGATTAATTTAATGAAATTGTTATCCCATTTAAAGGTAGCAACTTTATCTGCCACAATCTGCACAAGAACACAAATCACAAAAAATTTAACACGATGCAAATGGAAAAATCTAAATGATCTAGGAAGACCCTGCTTGAGCAGGAAGACTGAAGCAGATGACATATAATGGTCTCTTCCAACCTTACCCATTCTGTGAAATGTATTAAAATCCAAAGATATTCTATAGTAATAATGTTGCTATAGTAGGGAAATTTAATGCAATCCTTTGCATTCAATTCCTTGCAAACCTCCTTTTCATGCACATGATTTTTCTTTCTCAAGATGAGAACTCAGTTTTTCTGAGTTTCAGATGAGAACTGTTTTGAAGGAATGTGGACAGGGCAACCCAAGGCTCTTCCTCTATATCTGGTGTTAGAGAGCACCTGAGTCATCAGGTCAGCCACTACCAAACCTCACATCCACACCTTCTGACAGTCATTTGGACAGAACCTCTTCAAGCAAACAAGTGTTTGATTCTTTGGCAACCAGCCTAGCTGGAAATTCCAGAAAGGCCACAATAGCTTGTCTTCATTTGCAATGTTAAGATATGTTTTGAACTTGTCAATTTTAACCATAGCAGCAAACATCCAGAAGCATCCACTTTTGCTGTGTTACTGTTTGGATTTTTTCTGCTCACACCGCCTTCCTCCAACCAGGCACAGCTGCCATGTGGATGACAGCTACAACTTAAATAAACAGAAAAAGGGAAACAAAAAGGCAAAGAAACCTCAGCTTATAGCCTTGCCAGGCTTGCTCCCTTGCCTTTTGCTTTTCTCAGACTGGATAAAACTAGTAACTAATGGAGCCTGAAGAGAAAAGAGGAGTACAGGAAAAGTGGGGGCACACTGATCACTTAGGCCACCAGATACTGCTCTGTATAAAAATAAAAAAACTCCACTGATGTTAAAATGCATCATAATTCATAAATTACAGCCCAAAATTAACTGCTTTGCTGCAGTCTTCAGGTACTGTGTTAGCTGTCAAGATTAAAACAACTATGTGCTCAAAGGATGTAAGACACTAGCTGTAGATTTAATGCTAACTCCAATTTGTTCCTACTCTGTCGCATCTAAAGATGAGAATCTCCTCAAATTCCCTGTAAAGAATAACCACAGCATCCAACCCTGGCAGTGTCTCCCCAGAAAAACTGGCTCTAAAATGCAGGGCTGTCCTTAGGATTCCATTAAGCATAAGGCAGTGTCTTCATTTGCCTTCATGCATCAGTAGCTAACTCATTATTCTTTTGAGTAATTCCTCATATAGGAGGAAAAAAAATATAAAGTGTAAATCCACATCACTGTGCAGCTGTGCTAGCAGTTCTTAGTGACTTAAAAAGAAGCATCATTGACAGGCTTTTAGAGGCAGCTGCATCCTGTCCTCTCAGCCTTAAGGCATTGCTCTGGGTAGGGCTGGCTCATGGGAAGGAAGAAAGGCTGCTGCTGAAAAAGCTGAGGATATAAAGTAACTAAATTACACAAGAAGTTTAGGAGGTGAAAGGGCATGAAAATTCAGAGAATGTGAAGCTCTACTGAGCAGATGAAATTGTTTTAACAGAAGAAGCCAGTTGTAGTATTTGGAAAAAGAGGAATAAGAAAAATTATTTTGGAGCACTGTGTTATATCTCAAAATTGGACTTTCCACAAAAAACTTGGCTTATTATCTAAGATACCACTTGGTTATTTAAAACACACTTTAGGTCATCTATCTTATCTCTGTAAATCCAGCTCTTTATAGGAATCATAGAATGGTTTGGGCTGGAAGGGACCATCTAGTTCCAGTCTCACTGTTGTGGGCAGGGAAAATGCCACTAGATCAGGTTACTAAAAACCCCATTCAGATAGGAATGGCTTTAAATAGAAATAAAAGTCTACCAAATAATGTATTTAGCCTCTACCTGTTGATATGTATTTCTGTGTTTACAGTAACTTGTGAATATTTATGCTAGGGAAAAAAAAATCTATTCCAACAGTCAGCTAAAAGTTGTCATTAAGCATTTGAAATTGGTAACCTTGCTAGAGATATACTCATAAAACATGACCTTTTATTTTTAGGTGAGTCTAACAACAAATCATTGAATTAGGAATAAATACAGCTTTGATATTTCCAACCTTTTTCCAGCCCTTCTAGGCTAGATTTATTTCAGTGACTGTTATAACATTACATTATTTGTTTACAGTAATTGAACTGAGCAATCAACACAAAAACAATGTGTTTGAGAGCTTCTCCACTTGTGTTACAATAGTAATTTATTAAATTACACACAGATGTCATTCAACTCCTTGAAAGGACTGCCCTCAGGTTCAAGTCTGGATTACATGTATACATTGGTATTCTATTATTAATCTTTCAGCCCTTTTTATTTCCTCTTACAATATCAAAATGGATTTTGAAAGAATATTTCAAGAGAATTAATGTGGTTTTCTTTGGGATGGGGACTTGGGTGGTAAAACTGAATCATGATTAGAGAGCAAAGCATATTTCTGCTTCTAATTCAAAATCAGTCAGGGAATTTGACATCATAACCTCATTTTCTGATTTCTCCCTTTCATTTTGTACTGATTCAATCCATCTCAGCATGACACAGTTACAATACTAAATACTAAAGTTTCTCCTCCTAACTACTATCACCTACCAAAACAGGAAGCTAAACTTAGCAGAGATGTCCAGACTGTAGCAACTTTAACTCAGAAGCAACCTGAGAAAATCAAAGACCTTCCTCTTCCATATTTCAGCTACCAGCAATCTATGTCAGTGAAGCTGCACTACCTAAAAGGCAATTGTCAAAGTTAGAAAAGACCTCCAAGAGTGCAACTATTAACCTAACCCTACCATGTTCACCACTAAACCTAACCCCAAGCACCTATCCCCATGTTTTTAACACTTTCAGGGATGATGTTTCCTCTGCTTGCCTGAGCAGCTTGTTTCAATGCTGGACCACCATTTCTGTTAAGAAATTTTTTCCAAATATCTAAGCTAAAACTCTCACAGTGCAGCCTGAGATCATGTACTTCTGTCCTATCGCTTATTAACTGAGAGAGGAGACTGACACCTACATGGCTACAACCTCCTTTCAGGTAGTTGTAGAGAGCAATAAGGTCCTCCCTAAGCCTCCTTTTTTTCATACTAAACAACCCCAGCTTCCATCAGCCACTCCTCATAAGACTTGTGCCCTAATCCTTTCACCAGCTCTGCTGCCCTTCTTTGGGCACACACCAGCACTTCCAATCGAGAAGATCTGGAAATGTGAAGAAACTGTTTTAGTAAAAACCCAACTGGAGTTTTCAAAAGGTTCTGGAAAGGTTCCTATTGTACTGTTTAAGGAGTTCATCAGTGGTTACATGCACAGATAGAAAACTTCAAGGGTAGTTCTTTCTCTTTTGAGTTCTACTTCCCTTGAAGGATTCACTCTATGCCAAAAGTTACAGTGAACTATTATAGCCTGACATCCCCTGATTTGGCCAGTGGTTGGCTGCCATTTAAGGACAAGGTGGTACATGATAGTAGCAGAACTCTTACAAAAAACTTGTAAGGCCAATCACTTTTATTGTAATGTTGGATGGACAATATGACTCTGATGGTAGAATGCCTCAATTTTTTTTCCCCTCCATAAGTCTGCCATGAAGTTTTAGCTTGACCCTGAAATGCAAACAGAATTTTGACATAATCTGATCCGTACTGAGTAGTGAGAATCTAAGATAAGGTAGGATTGGAACCCATTTTTATGGCTGAGATATCAGTGGCTTCCAGCTCTGAAATGCTTGTTGTGGATCTGTCCTAATATCAGGAAATAAATCCCTGATGACTTTTAATGGCTAAAAACATAAAATAACTTTATTCTATCCAATTTTTAATAAACAAATAAAAAAAATAAAAGGCCTTACACCGCCCCCTTACACTCTAGAGGAAAGACATTTGTACAGGGTTACGGACTAAGCTCAAAGGAAGAAGGAGATAACATCTCATGTTTCCCTCGGTAACCTAGGGTGACCTGAGGGACTTGTATCTCCTTGGGTGGCAGCCTCACCCAGCCTCTCCCTGGGGACTAGTAAGCAGCCTGTAATACTGCAAAAGTATTCAAACACTTTCCAGAAGGAGAAGAGAAATCTCTGCCAGGGCATAAAGACCCTCCTCATTGAGATGTTATGCCTATTCCAAGCTTAAGTCATGGCAATGCTTTCAGCAACTGTAGCTCAAGCAGTTAATGTCCTCCACTCTCTTTAGAAGACATTAAGTCATTTGTTTGTAAACCAATGTGTATGGACAGTATGGGACTAGAATGTATACTTAATAGCAGGGTTTTTTTTCTTTAGGTAGATTAAATGTCATTCCTTTTTTTCACTGGAATAAATTACATAGGTTTAGAGAAGTTACAAGTGTTATGGATGCTGCAGCAGGTATTCAGCCATTTAAAAATAAAGGGACATTTCCAATTTCCAGTCCCAATGTGCATTGGCCTAGCCCTATAATTTAACAGTGAGGGCTTTATTCTATTCTAGACGTGACTCTAAAAATAAAGTGTTTCTGCATTTTAAATGTCCATTTACCCTCTTGTCACTTTCCTTGTAAGAGTGTCCTGGCACTGAGGTAATGATTTATACAGTGCAAATGTGTTACTCTGGAAAACAAAATCAAGCCTTACTGCACATTAAAAAATAGAGCTTCAAAGAAAAAAAATAGAAAAATTTATTAGACAACTTTTAATAGTAGCAAAACCAGGAGACACCTGATTCATAAGATCAACTGACTTTTCTGTGTCCGATACCAGGGATTATACAAAGAACCAGTTTTACTGGTCAGAGTATTTACGGCTGTCGGACAGCTCAGGAGTATATGCCATAGCAAGTGATGTCAAATGGAAATGCTCTTACACTTTCAGCATGACCAGCAAATCCATACCTGCACACAGCCACCACCTTGATCTTGAGGATATCGTTATAAGGAAGATGTAGCTTCAATTTACTTGGTTTGACTTGAGAGTAGACAACAAGTCAGAACTATACAGGTCACTGCAACAGTCTCTTCAAGGCTCACTGGAAAAGCTTTGTACCTTAGCAGGCTCTGCCATAGATGTTTTCCCATGGAATCAGCCTTTTGCTTCACTGCCATATCCACTCCAGCTCTCCCAAGCAGGAGTCCTCATCTCAAACCGTAAGCCTAGAGGTATTATCAATCCCATGCCTTATGGTCTTTTTCAGTCCTTGCATTTAAGGTATGCATTGAATCTGCCCAGGGGCATGTGCAAAGTAAGAAAACTAGATTTCTGGTATTTCCCAACTGGCACACTATTATAATGTTAAACCACTCTATTCCTGAGTCTACCTATGAAGCACAGAGGGAGTATAAAGCTTAATTAATTCATGTTTGTAGAGTGTGAGCTTCTCAATAGAAAGAGACTGTGTAAGTAGAAATTACTACTATTAAATCAGGTATTGGGGGAAATGATCCCACTTTGTGCACTGAAACTTGTTCCTCTGTTCTTTAAATAGCAAGAACGCAAGCAGTAACGTCAATGGAGACTGCATTCCTCCTCATACCTTAGTTTGTTCATAAAGTTCAAGCCAAAATTAATTCTCCTGACACCTGTTCTAGCACTTTGTACTGAAACCTGAGCTGGGGACAGCATCTACTCTTTGGAAGTGCAGACATTTCCTAGGTACTACCTGTGGTCTCTGTGGAGGATGAATCAGTTATCCTGGGTACTTTCTGTTTGCAGTCCTACCGACTGGAACTGGCATCTGCCACAAAATGACAGTCTCTTGTTGAAAACAAAATACTTCAGAGCAGGTCCTGGATAGGGGGATAAAAGTACTTTGAGGGGGGATAAAAACAAGGCCAAAGGGAATGAAGAGAAGAAACCAGAAAAAGAAATCTCAGTATTAGTAGGATGATAATTACAACTTTCATACAGATAGGTGCTTATGTAAAGAATTCTAAAATTATTTAACACAGTCTGGTAATTTGCCTCAGTGCCAAATATACAGTTATTTTCCATGTTTGTTAATGTTATAATGATATTTCAAATAAAATTAGTATGGACAGGTATATGAGTTCCCCATCACAATTTCCAAGTTCTTGTTTGTGCTGAAACAAGTCACTTAATGTCCCTCACATGGGAAATAATAAGATGTGTCTGCTTAGAATGATGAGAACAACCTGATATATTTTACAGTGCTTTAGCAGAGACTGACACTTTTCAATTATGGCACTACCACAGGAAGCACAAAGGTGAGATCCTAAGTGTAAGTCTTATTAGTTACACCATTAAGGGTGTGAAAGTGCAGTGAGAGTAAGTGAGGACAATGACCACTTTATGCATTGTCATAGTGCTACTTCATGTATCACCACTTCCTTTATCAGAGTCTATCTCACTCATAAAAGGAGTTCCATCAAACACAAAAGGCAGGGAGCAAGAATAGAAAATCAAAGAGGAGTTTTACACTGTTGTTTCCTTTCCCAGTTGCTAGCGCCACTCAATAACATTAAGTTCACTTCAGCATTATATTGCCCTTTTTTTTTTTACCCCTTTCCTTTTCACTATAGATGCCATTTGTATCCGGGGCCCAGGGTGCAATGCCTTGGCATGTTGTTAAAAGCATTAGTCTGAAGAAATCCCAAGGCAGTATTTCACTTGTATAGCATTTTTATAATTTCATCAACTGGACAACTCTTCTATGTTTGTTTGTCAGAGAAAGCAGGTGTATGCATGTGTGTCTGCACCTATATGTGTTGTGTGTATGTGTACATGTAATAAAGATGCTCAGTCAAAAATATCTATACTTTATCAGCTGCTTAAAATCTAAAAACCATGGATGTTATACATAAGGAAAGCTAAGGCTTTCTTGGCTGCAGTGATAGGAAAGGAAGGCAATAACAATTCCAAATCTTCATGAAACTATATTCTTGAAGTTCATATTCCACATATGTCCACCACCCAACATTTAACTCCTGCAGATCATGCTGCTGCTCTATATTAGAAAAAAGTATCAGACAATTCAGACCAATGCATATGGTAGGAAGCCTGTCAAATCCCCATTAACCTTTCTCTAGCTTCACAAACAACTTTTACTTAGTCTTTCCAGACCCTGCAAATTACTTTGCAGACTTCCTTTCAGCTGTCATCTGAGCAAATGAGAGATGACACAGAACTTCCCAAAAGAGAAATTTGAAATAATTTATCGAGGTTGCGCTGTCTTGAGATAGAGCTAGGACACTTTCTATTTGGAATTAGACACAGGTTTCAAGTACATTGAGACACATGGCTTTCCACCGCTCATCTCCCCATACCTTAAAATACCTGTACATATAGAAGGCCAGATAGCCCTCTCTCGGTGATAGCCAGAGAAACAATGTAATTTAAGGAAATTTCCCTGTGCCTGGAACTAAAGGAGTGTTATAAAGACCCTGGGAAGTGATGCCAACTTCCTTTCCCCAGCCAAGAAACCCACTAGGAGTGCTAGGGTTTTTTTCCTCCATGGCTCATGAAACTTGCTGAATGAGTGCAGCATAACCAAAAACTTAGAGAAAAAAATTTGGAGCAGTTTAATTACAAAAATAAACATTTCCAAAGTAAGCAAAAAAGCAAAAAGTTAGTGTAAACATAGAAAGCATCTACGTATCAGTGTGGGAAGAAAGGGATAACCCTTCTCACATTGCTATTTTGTGCCCTATTTGTTACACCACCATTAATGTATAGGCAGAACTTAAAAAGGCCTAGTGCTTTAAACTGAAGAATTTGCATGCATCTAGGAGAATACAGAACTGCCAAAGCATCCCTTCAAAGTAACTGAATGAATGCACTGTTGCTATATAAGTTAGTAAACAGCAGGACATGCTTCTTATGAAAAAAGGAAGACAATAAAGAGGAAAAAAATCCAAACAGGTAATGCAAGACAATTCCTTCTACCAAAGTTCCCCAAAGCAGCCAAAGTATTCAGGAGCCAGCCAGACCATTTAATTTCCTCTCACATAAATCACTGCAGGGTTTTTACAAAATAAAGAAAAAAGTGAATATATAATTTTGCAACATTGTTTTAAAAATAAGGAAATTCAACAGTACAATAGCTGAACTATATTACAATAGCAATTAGGGATTTTTTTCAGCCTTTTTTTGTTTGTTTGTATGCTAGTATTCATGTGTTTTCATCTCTCTTACTGGGGGGTTCACACTGTCAGGAACAAAATGGTTTTAGAAAGGAAGAAGATAGGCACATTTTCAAGGAAAAATAGTAAAATGTTTCCAATTGTTCTCATGAAAGTGATGGGAAAGTTTGCATATAATAATGAAAGAACAAATAGATTCACTCCTTGGTAAACTCTATTGTCAAGATTTTCCACACATAACATCAGGAAGAATTTTTCAATATATCAACAGTTGCTGTAAAAGGGAAAGTGGAGAGGACACTATGGACTTAGAAAAAAGGAAATGAAGGTTAGACACTAAGGGAAAAAAACACCTTGCCAAGAATAAGGATAATGATGCACTGAAAAGATTGCATAAAAAGATACTGCTATTTTCCACCACTGGAAGTTTGGGTTTTTTTAGAACTATATAAAAAATTTATCAGGAAGTCTTTATAGATAGGTGAATCTGCTTTTTGGCAGACAGCTTTCTTGAATGAAGGATCTTTTCTGTCTTCTCCCAGAGAAAGCTAACAAGATATTAAAATACAAGACAGGAGACACAGGAAAAGAGAAAGCCATTTTACTTCAGTACACATTCCCATATCGTTCTAAATCACGACTCCTGAAGATGACTTGTCCATGACACGCGATTCAGAACCTTCTTCAGAATTTATGTGGGAAAAATTTTAACCTATGCACAAAAGTGTAGATGCTGCTACATTGAACAGAGTTATACTGTGGGATTCAAAAGGTCTGCATTCTACTCTTCATGCTGCCTGTGACCTAAAAAGTGATTCCGGTCACGACACACCACTTGACTCTGACTCTCACAGTACATAAAATAATATTGATATTCTTATTCATGTTCTTCTAGATCTCTTGGTGCAAATCCCAGGAGAGAGCTGCATATTATTCATTATATTGTTTGTTCATTATACTGTTGTCGTGTTGCTATCACTAATATTAACAGTAATTACTTTAGCCTCTCTTGATTGACACAACATTTAAATCAAGATAATCAAACATCTTTTAAGAATGGACACCCATGATGAAAATTTATACTTGTCATTGTTCAATATTAAGATAATTTGAAAATACAACCATAACACTGCTATTAGTTTAAGGATTCTATGAGTGTTTTTGACTTAACCTCAACAGCAGTGTAGTTTCCCCTTTGTATGCATCATTCCATCCTAAATCGAAAAATTCTGAGTAATACAGAAATCATATACATGCCATTTATTGATGAAACTAAAATCTTCCACAAAAACATGTCTTTGGACAACTTCCTCATACTGGTCATTCACTCAACAAATCTACCACTGCCAAGAAAATAATCACTGCTAGCAAGTGTACCAAGAGACTGAAAGACAACCCCCTGTTAACTTTTGCAAATACTCCACAGATTAGTTTTGTTCCTGGACAACTAGGACTAGGCCTGTCCCAAACTATATTTTAAACAAACTTTAGGAGTTAGAAGTATTCTCTAGAGGCATTTTTTCTGCACTCCTATTCTTTGTAAACTAGCAAATTTTAATAATATAGGCAGGGTCAATCCATGACAGTTAGCTTCTTTGGCATCAGTAATCCCAGGCAAATTTAATTTCCTAGTGCAAATCTTGCCAAGCAGCTCTTACATTAAATAATCTAATTTTTATTCTATCTTGAGCCAAAAAGAAAGTAAATGGTTTTATTTAGTAAAAGTTTGCTGCAGCTAATTGGCTCCTGTTTTACTTCCTGATCTACTGATTCTGTCCTTTAACTTAAAGACAGTTTGATGTGCGAAGATTTAGACACCCCTTGGATACTACCTAGTAAGGGTAACATCTTCACATCTAACATATTCACACACCTTACAATAATCTCTTAAGGTAATCCAATTTAATTGGACTTCACAAGGCCTACTGTTTTTTAAATGCAAGTCTGCAACACTTTTCAAGTCCATAAGCTGTAGCTGGCTTCCCTTTAGTATAAAAGTTACCTTCCTAGCTGTACAATGAATCTCAGGAAAAAAAAAAAGTCAGAATCAATCTCGTTGCTTCAGAAAGGTGTCTACCACTTTTAATGATTAAAAGTTTACTGCACATGGCCCAGCCTAGTGGTAAATCTTCTTTATTATGTTACCATTCTATCTCACAGTCAGGTAAAATTTGTAGCTTTTTAATATAACAGCTTTGGCTTGGGACTACTCATTTGTAACACATGGTGACTTTGTGCTGTCATTATATTGCAAAGTTTTCATATTGTTGTCCCCTTAGGGCAAGAGTTTCATACCTCCATGACGTTTCCCATAGGCAGCTCCTCCAAGGACTGACTCTTCTTCTCACAATAGCCGACTAACTCCAGTTCCCCTCAACCCACCAACCCACTCCTTTATAGCACTCTTCTTATTGGCTGCAGGTGTGGCCTGTTAAAGTCAGGCCTGCTCCTAATCTTTAATAATCAACCCAGCTGCAACTCTTTAGAGATAAGATTACTTTCTATACTACCTTTATTTACTTATATTCTATCCCCCTACAACTTTGAACAAAAAGTTATCCTTCCACAGTATTGAGATATAAGTGGACTTATAAAACAGGTGGATGGCCGTCTTCATGAACTGAAGATGCAGTAGTTTACATCTCATTGGAATGACAAGTACACAGATTAATAACTAATGTATTATTAATACATATTTATTTCCTCTGCTGTATTCAGTTTTATAGCAGGATGCATAATTAATATACTATTTTAATCATGTTATAATAACAGAAGTCTCACAAAAGCAATACACAACTGGTTTTCTGCAGTTAGTGATGTCTAGTGGGAAGCATTTTCATGTCAACTATAAATAAATAATTAGAAAGATAAACAAAATGCATGTCACTGGCATTATTAAGGCAAAAGGTCTTTCTATAGTTTTGTTAAATACCAACAAGAGACACTGTGAGGTTTTGTTTCTGTTTGTTTTTAAACAAGCCACTTGAAAGAGAATGGATTGTAAAGACTCAGCCACTGAATTACTGCCCTGGCCTTCTTATAAGGTTTGATGTGCCTCAGTGGTTTATTTCTCATAAGCTGCCCACCCAGCA
Organism: Geospiza fortis; assembly: GCF_000277835.1. Lineage (NCBI taxonomy): Eukaryota > Metazoa > Chordata > Aves > Passeriformes > Thraupidae > Geospiza > Geospiza fortis. The sequence continues at coordinate 821,400 of NW_005054433.1, read as the reverse complement.
ATGGGGAAAACAAACTGACAAGAAAAATGGTTGGCAAAGGAAAAAAAAGGCAGGGTGGATGAAAGCATTGATTTCTCTAAATAGAGAATGCAAGTCTACACACTTGAACAACAAAATGCATGGGTAAACAAGAAAAAGCACTAGCCCCAGGACTGGCAGTCCCCTGTAATTCATGATAAAGCAAATGCAAGCTTTTGGCATCATTCTATGAAGACTGTTGTGCTTCTGCCCTTGTAACAGGACACCTCTGTAAAGATCTGCACTGAAGATCTAATGTATCTCCAAACTGAAGTGCTGTATGTTTTCAACTGTTATTCCCCATTGTTTAATGTTACTATTTAATTAAATATTAAAAAAAAAAAAGACCAGATTATATAAATACATTTACTTAGCATCAACTGTATCATGATAACAAATCTCTCTAGTAACAACAACAGATTTTAATTTTGTAGTATTATTAATTGTATAGGTCAGTATTAAAGAAAACAAAACAAAATAATATCATTGTAATACATTAAAGTGACATTAGCAAAGTCCTTTAAAACCTCAAACCAGCAATAACCAGCAGATCTTTTGTCCTTCCCAAAAGTAGTAACTCTTAGAAAGAAGCGGAGCATTTTCTAGTTCTATGTGAGATGTTGATATCTCTGGTTCTTACTGTATTCTGTCTTCATTGTGGCTGTTTGGACTTTTACCTAAGTGCATGACACAGCATAACACAAAAATGAATGTTGATTCCAGTGGACTTATGTAGCAATGTTCATGTCCATGATGCAACCTCAGTAACAGTGAAAAGGCTGCAGAGTTCCTATATTCATGATCGACAAGAAGTTCTATTGATTATAATGTGGACAGTTCATCTGGCAGTTGTATCTATTTTTTTACATAGAGATGGTGATTCTGGTCGAGGGACAATAAAATGCCAACCAAGCAGCCAAGCTGAATCCCCACAAAGTCAGTAAAGCCTGAAAAGACGACTCAGAAATAAAGAAGAGAAAGACTGTTTTGGGAACAAGCATGAAGTAACAGGATAAATCCCCACTTTGGCATAGCACAGCTTCATGCATTTCTTTACAATCAGCTGTGCCAAACACACAAACATCTGTATTTTTCACTTCAACCATAAATTGTCAGGTTTGAACATTCAGTTTCAGTGGCCAGGTACATAATGTCTTTTACTATTATCTTGGTTTTTATTTTCTGTTCTCCATGATTTTCCACTGTGTTTATCATTCATGAACTTTTAAATTCCCCTCAAGCCTTTAAGCTCTAGTTATAAAATATGAATTTTTTTTCAACTTATTTATTTCTTTTAAAATGGTAAATTTTCTCATTTTCATGGTCATGTCTGCTACCATGACCAGTTGACAACAGAATGCATATTACTATTAAATTTTTTGCTCATTTTTTAAACAAGAATTTTTCTTGGATAACCTGCATGGAATGGGATAGAAGGATATAAAATTTTAAAGAAAAAACTTCCAAAGATATGCTTTTAAGAAAACATAGTATCACTTGGGACTGCCTGCATTTGGGATGGTTAAAAAGAATCAACTAAAAGTATAAGTTAATGGAAAGAAATTAAAACACATTAAGCTATATGTAGATGCTCTCATTCTGAATTAAAATGCCTTTATATTTTTTGTAGTTTAATCCTCCCTTAAGCACTCCACTTTTCAATAAGTTTCTATATAGGGGCTTAATGGTCCTTAATTTTGCTGCCTTAACTTCATACTTTTAGTTGTTCTCCTACATGGAATTGCTATAAGATATCTAACTACCACATTTACTTGGTGACTACACAGTCAGGAGCATAGAAACCACGTCTAAGTGCTGCCATTTATAACAGCATTAATTTGAACCTCAAAACTGTTAACACAGAGATATTAATTCAAAATAGGGACTCTTCAAGGCTTCTTCAAAAGCTGTACAACTTTTTGAAACATTTCTTTTTAAGAGACAATCTCAAAACATTCTGCAAAATATGAAAATATCGATTCTTCTGAGGGAAGAAACTAAAATTCAGGGTGAAACCCTACAAAGGAACTTTGCATCATTCAGATCTTCCCATGTTTGTCACTTCTTGGGTAAATGCTCCAAAAGAAAGATACACCACTTTATAGTCTAAATGTATTTTGAATGAAACTGGCTGTGGTCACAATTACTTGCGCCTCAACTTACTGCCGCTTGTGTATTCAGTGCCTTTGCAGAGCACTAGTTCAGACCAGCTACTCATGGGATTTCAGCACAGGGATGTTTATTCTGCAAATCTAAATAGGATAAATTTCAAATTGAACTGCTCTTCCAAGACAGAAATGCTTAAAAAAAAAGTCCTGACAAAATTCCTCTAGGTTCATTTAGAAATTTGAAAAACGGAAACCTGCACCACCAAATGTCTAATTAAAATGAAAACCATGAAATATGTTAACAAGTGTGAGTAAAATGACTGCTGAACTCTTGAGAAGTTTATGATGGTATAGAGATGCTTTCCAGGCTTACTGAAAGCCAGTCCAGATTGAAAGAACAGTTCATTCTGGCATAGTTAGATCTGTCTCAGATTTTCTTTCATGGAGAAGAAAAGAAATAAGGTGTTCAGTTCCACAGACCAATGACAAGAACTAGCAGCTATAATTGGCAGTGTTACCAGCGATTTCAGACCCACAATCTGGCTGATTTGGGAATTGTGAGGCAGAGATTAGATAGGAGAAAATTTAGTCTAAAAAAAAAAAAAAAAAAAAAAACCAAGAAAAAACACATTAAAAAGAAATTTGGGTTGGGTTTTTTTTTTTGGGGGGGGGGGTTAAAAATATTGAAGAAAAAAAAAAAGAAAAGATTGCCTTAGATATGCAGAGGGCAGCAAAAATGAAGAAAGAAGTAAGGTTATGGTCCCAGTAGGCAAGAGGGATAGTGAAGTTGTAAATGGAGACAGAAGAGAGGCAGAGGAGAGGGACTGAGGGGAGAGATAAGAAATGGTTTATGTTACAACAAATATAAATGTCATGCACTTCTCTTCCCCCCTTTCAGCTTAACAAGTGTTCTGAACTACAAGAAACATGGATGATATCAGGAAGGTAAGGTCTTCCCAAGAGACTACTGACATAGTAGGATTATTTCTTTTACCTCTCCAGCAACGACAAGTGCACTTCTATAAACAATGTTCTGCTCTTAAATCATCTAATTTATGCTTTAATAATTCAGAGGTTTCAGAAGATATTTACCCAAGAAATATTTACTGTAGATGCTGAGCTAAAAAATAAAAAACACAAAACCCCATGAAAAAACAAATAAAGAAGCATTTTCACCTCCAAACTTATGAATGGGAAGTAAACAGATACGTCACTTCAGATTTACTGCATGAACATGTAAGAATGACACAAATAAGTACCTATACAGACAACGAATATTTTTGTATTTTTTGAACATTTATGAACTGAATGTTCAAGTGTATGCAAAAGCAGTTTAATCTGCCCTTTCCCCCTTCCTCTTTCATTCTGGGCTCTGTTCACACTCCTCCTGACCTGCAGGTACTGGAATTCATCTGAGCCCACCGCATATTTAGCTTGCTCAGCCAGAAGAAAAGTACTTACTACTTTTTAGTATGGTTTGTTATCCGTGAACCTGGCAAACAGCAACAGCTCACAGAAGAGCAGAGGATAGGGACCTGAACCAGGGGGTGAGGGAGAAGGTACTGCAAGGCAGATTTTGCTGGTTTATCCTACCAGGGACCCTCAGCAGAGAGGATTCTTTTCTGCGAGTATCAAATGTGTGTTTGCAGTTCTGTGTTTGCACAATTTAACTCTGTTTTTCCCCATTATATTTTTTTTCAGTTACTCCAGAGTTGATCTGAATGTGCAAAGAAGTACATTTGTGCACCAGTAATAGATATCATTACGGTTCTGTGCTGTGTTTCAAATAAAGGTGGAATGTGAAGGATATTACCAGGTAGTTCTCAGTTCTCAAAACTGTTTTGTTGCTTTACTTTTATTATTATTTCACAGTTCCTTTTTCCTTTCTATTCTTTCAAAATCCAATAGCACAATCAGTGTATAAAGTTAGTATTGTTGAAATGAACATTTCTGTGATGCTTTTTGTTATAGTGATAGTTTTCCCTTCACTGATGTTTTCTACTAAGCAAGCGGAGAGAAACAAACCCAGTTTTTAAACTGCACCATGTAAAAATCAATCAAGAAAACAGTCATGTTTCCGATGTTTTGAAAATGAAATCACCTATATCAGGAATTATTGTGTACTTACTGTATACACAGAACCATCGGTCTTTCTCTTAACTTTCAGGAGTTTCCCCCTCCCCAGCCCTTACAGCAGTTTTACCTTGGAGTAGTTCTGTTAACATCCTTGATGTACTGGGAAATTTATCAAGGTAAGATCATAAACAAGTATCATTCATTATGTTGCTTTAAATAAAGGGATATCATCTATCACTCAAAATATCCTCAAATAATGCTGGTTCCTAAGTGTCATGTGAAAAAATGCAATCCACTATAACTGAAGGAGAAGCATGGGAATCATGCAACATCATGCAAAACTGGCAGAGAAAAACTGGGACAGGAGGAAGTTATTTTGAATACTCTAATGACTGTCATCATTTGCAATGCAAGCCTCTCCTGCCCACAGGAGACTTCATTTTTAAATACTAAGAAGCTCACTCATGGGAGAGATCTCTTCATTTCAACCATACCTCTATGTTCCTCCAAGATTCCATGTTCATTCAAGCACAGCACAACTATGGCAGAAATGGGACTTGTTTTCCTTTAGGAATCTGTCTGATCCTATGTCTGCTTAAAGTCATCTGTCACTCACAAACCCATGTGGTGATACTCTAAATTTTTGGAAGAAATGTCATCCTTTAAAAAAACACAGAGTCAAAGAACCTCATGAATACTTTATTGGTCATTCAGGATTATTACCGAAATATATCCAAATATAAATTTCATAATAAGGAAACTATCAAGTTACAAATAAATAACAAATTATTCTAATTACCAGCCAAGTTCCAATCTCCTACTGCACACAGAGGATGATCCTATCCAATGTATTCCTTCCCAGGGGACAGGGTCACAAGCACCTCAACAAAAGTTAGCCTTAAAGACTAGAATTCTCCCACAGTTAATGGAAGCAGGTACCAAGATATTACATCCATGGAATCCTAAATTCCTACCTGTTAAAGAGTTTATATATCTGTATGCTGCCCTCTCCTAAAATATCGCTTCCAAATTCAAAGAAATTTAATATCTTTTGCAAGACTTCAGACTACCTCTTAAATTCAGTTATTGTCTACACCTATGCTGACATCTGAGAAATAGCAGACAGACAGATTTCTCCCAGACACATTGTATACACCAAAGCATGTAGCAAAATTGTTCTGTATTTGGTTCTTAAAGTTGATTATTTAAACTATATTAAATCCCTGGGAGTCGTAATTCATTTGGAAGGGAGTTAAGTTAAACCAAATCAAGGCAATTTTTATTTTGAATGAACATCTATATAAGGACTTAATTAGGTTAAAATAATCCACTTCAGATTCATTTTTACGATTAATTCTCCCGAACATGACCATGTAAATAGGCTTTCAGTGAACTAAATGTAGTTTCAGTAAATTATTACCAGAAAACTAATTCAGTTGCAAACAGGGACTGTGTTTCGGTTTTCTTGTTAAACTTTGACTCCTCAGGAAACATCACACAGAAAACATGGCACTAATCCATTTAAATGTCACTAGTAAACTGACTGGCTTTTGTTTTTAATTAAGTGGATCTTTTTTAAAGTATTATTTATTTTAAATAATATTTCAGAAGAACTGTCACAACAAAAGAAGGTGTGTAAGTTTTTGCAGCTGATACTTTTTTTTCCTTTTTTGTGCTGTAAAATGCTATCTAGGCAATAAATGAGTAACATTATTGGACAACCCTGCACAGCAAAGGCCCTAATCCTTGTAAAAGTAGCAAAAAGCCAGACCCAAAACAAAAATAAAGTTACACCTGGCTATTCTCAAGTAGAGATATTTTGAATATGAAGCTTTAATTTAAGTTAATTTAATTTAAACTGAGTGTGCTAATATTTGAAGAAATCCATTTTTATTTTTAATTCACAGTTAATTTCCTTAGAAATAAGCAGTGTATCCAACTGTTGTGTTGTGGCTGTATACATTGGACTGTTCTGTTCCCCCTATCTTGTAATGGTTCTGCCCTGGTTCTCTCGTCCCTCCCTTGTGCTGCCAGTTATCCCAACTCCTCCCCAGCTGCCTTGGAGACTAATGTATCCTTTCTCAAATCCCTCCCCGGTGCCCTGTCCGTCACTCAGCGCTCCCACCCTTCCCTCTAGAACTCTCTAGAAACTTCCAGCTAGAGCGTCGAGTGATTGGCTCAAGGGCCGGGGCCCCACCCTCAAGTTATCCCCATTGGTGTTCTCCCTAAGCCAATCTTTTGTATCCCACTCCTCTCTGAAACTCTATTCGTCCAAGGACTGACTCCTCCCCTGTCTCCCTCCCTCCTTATAAGCTGTTGCAACCCCCTCCCTCGCTCTCTGTGGTTGTCAGTTTCGCCGGGGACCCGATAGATCTGGAGTCACCATAGCTGGAAAGCCCTCTCTTATTTCTGCTGACTGTAGCCACAAGCCAAGCCATGTCCTACCAAAAGGTAGCGCTGCTGTCATAGCACAGAGCGTTTGCCTTAGGTGCTGTCCTGAATCACGGAAATTGGGATAGTGCTCCCCTACTGCTAGCGGTGCTGGATAGCTATAGCCGGGACATCCGAGAAGGACAATCCTTCCCCAGCTTGACCGCTTCATCCAGCTGTGGGGAAAACCAAAAAAAAACCCAACAAACCCAAAGGTAAAGAAATGAGATTGAAAGGTTCCTCATGCATTTAAGAATTGTTTCTTTGTCTGCATGGGAGTATGATAACTTCACTATTTTGGAAGCAGAAGAGGGTAATGAATGTGGCCTCAGTGTCCAGTCCTATTGTAGCTTTCTAAGTTTAATTCGAGGCAATTCCTTTACCTCACTTTCCCAACATGTAAACTGTAGCTAGCTACTCAATTTTTTTACAAAGTACACTCAGATTTGTGGTTGAAAAGCATTTAAGAAAGAGACAATACCGTATTATTATTTTAGTAATAAGAATGAAACACTGACACAATGATAAAACCGACAGATACTTGTTCATACTTCTAGCACAGGAAAAATCATGTAGAACAATAAAAAATGCAAACTGATATATTTAAAACAGAAGCCTAAAATCAAACTCTTTACCTGTCTGAAAAGCAATGACCTAATATCTCTTCTAGATTTCAGTAAAATGCATTACAGAAAAGCTTAAAATGGAGAGGGACCAGGGAGTTAAGGAAATTATGTTCCCATCACATGAATGGATGATAAATATATCAATACTACAGCATTCACCTCCAACTGACTGCTTGGAAACTGATGAAACATTATAAACACAAAGGTCATTGCAGCCAAGAAATGAGGTGGATTCCCAAGACAGAGTCACTAAACACAAAAAACCCCTCAGTAGTGAAATAAAGAGCTATAACATAAAACTTCTCTCAAAATAATTGTCTTTGCTGCTGAGCTGGCTTTATTCAAATCTAAAGACAGGCAGAATTACATGTATGGCACAAAGGATATTACACTTAATGACATCAGTGTCTGTGAGGAGAGAGTTCAGCACTTCCCATCCTTCACCACCCCAAAACAACAAAGGAAAATAAAATAATTAACCTGAATTCAAGAATATGGACTTGAATTAAGCAGTTAGCAGTAGTATAATGTGTATATTATCACAGGTTTAGTGCTATGAGCACCTTCAGTGGTTTCTAATGACAAAGTCGTAAGAGGATCTTGTACATATATTTTTATGCAAGAGAGCAGAGATCTCCTTGACTTACAACAATGGATTTTGGAACTGTTTCCTTAAATCTTAAAGCTGCTAAAAAAAGTGCTTTCCACATTGTTTTATTCTACATTATTCTATTGTTTTTCTTTATTTTTAAGAGAGACTAACATTCTTACATTAATACTGCAAAACACAAATTTCTCTGGGAAGAAAGGCTATCATCACCGTGGTCGCTAGCCCATCAGCATCGATCATTACTTTTTACATTACTTGATGACTGAAGACTTTGAGGGCAGGGGATGCAGGCAAGAAAGTGGGAGTAAATACAGAGCTATGGTTTCATTCCAAATTTAGGTAAAATTAATTTCCCTGATCTCCTGGCCCACAGCCGCATGTCTTCTCTAGAGCACAGGTGTGATTTGGCCTGATTTGCCCTCTGTCTGACCTACACAAACAGTTTATGTCTGAAGCTCAGTAAGGAACAAGCTTCAGCAGCATTGCAATTACTGACAAACACCCATAATATTTCTGCAATAAAAGCATACTCTGCCATTTCCTCCTCCAGTATTTCAAAAAAATCTATTCCTCTTTCTAAGCATGTGTGCCACAATCTTTTGTCTGATCTGTGACCTGTGTACATTTCAAAAAAATATGCCAGTTTCGTCCTTTTTTCATGTCACTCAAAAGTGAAATATTTCTTTTTTTTTTTTTTTCACATTTTTCCCCCCTAAGCAGGAATCACTGAAGTTAACTGACACAACCTATAGCTTGTCACACAAAGTAGAGGAAAAAGCATGAAGGGACGTGTTGTGAAAACAACAGGTCTATGTGGAACACAATATAAGAGGCTGACACTGAAAACTGGATAACATTCATGCTTGCTGGTTGCAAACAGAGAAGGAGAGAGACAAGTCTATGGATGATAACTTAAAACACACTTAAACCTTTAATTTAGCTTCTTCTAAGACCAAAGGTTGAAAGTAAGTTTGACACGTTGCTCTATTGCCTGTTCTCACCCTCAGGCAATAAACAAACCAATGAAATATAATAATGGGTCCCTCTGAGCCGTGACACTGCATCCCATCAATTACATACCTCAGGAATATCAGATATACTCTTATGGGGAATTTAAAATCACTAACGTGTTTTAAAAAATACAGCAAACATAAAATTTTAAAGTGGTCTTATTTATTCTTATACATTTTTTTTCTTTAAGGACTTATTTGATTATCTGTATATCATGAAGTATTTATTTTCTTTCTAAATAATGCCTGTTTGAAAATGTCTAAGTAAAAATATCTAGTATTTTCACAGCTGCTCTTATATTGTGTTCATAGGTTTTTTTAACTTCACTGTTTTCTTTAGTTCACAGGACCTGCTGGAAATAAACTGTATATTGCTTTATAGTTTTTACTGTGAATATCTCACACTCACTTTGTATAAGAGCAAATAAATAAAAATTCACTAAAGGACCACTTGAAAGTAAACTCCATGTGATTTCTGTGCTAAGGAGATGAACTTGACTCTGATATTGATTTAATGACAATTAATACAGACAGACTTTCCTTTAAAATTTTCAGTTGTATAATGCCAAGAAAATTTAGATGTATATCTCTTTGAACTACATACACAACAATTCCTATGAATGCTAATGAAATACAGTAATGAACCACAATGCTTTCATGTTAGAGTGGTGTATAAACACACCCTGAATTAAGCTACTAAGCACACATAGGAATTAAGCATTATTATTCTTGGCATACAAATAAGGGAACAGGAACTGCAAGATTGGTTTGCAGAATTTAATATGCCGGTTTCATTCCAGAGTAGTGTTATGGCAAGTAGGGGGATTTAAACATGTGCTCAAAATTTAACAGGCCCTAAACACCTTCCTGACTGAGTTCTAGGTGTGTGTCGGTGACAAAGCTCTAACACTAAATTTTGGCTGCCAGCCTTGAGCTCCCAGCCATTTGTGCAATGAAGGTAAAGCACTGGCTTAGTGTCTGTGAATGGTAAGCACAGATATTGTTCAGGAGGCAGCAAAAAGCATGAAAGGATAAAGTGTGGCTTATAAAAGTAAGCACTGTAGCTTCTCCTTGGTTTTGAGAAACAGTAATTCAGATTTCATCCAAAATCGTGTTCTCTCCCTCTGTTCTACATTTGTCTCCCTATTCTTCCCCTTTCCTTTTATTCTCTGTAAAAGCTGCTAACATCAGCTGCTTCTTTGTGGATTTTTCTTTTTACTTCATTGCCTACAAATTGCTCTAAGCTCTTCATTCCCTATGAACCTGTTCAGCTGGAGGAGAACAGCTGTACAGCAGGCTGTTCCTAGTACACCTCTGGAAGATGTATAGCAAAATGTTAACAAGACATACATATTGAAGTTTTTTGCCTTCTGAAGATTTGAGGGGGGATATACATTTACATATATTTAAGTATGCATGCATCTAAGCAAGTGTACAGTTGGGAAAAATAAATAATCATTAAAATACTAGGTACATGTCTCCAGAGAACAAAAAGTCTAAAATTCTCAGTCTCTGATTTACATCCCTGAGGGTGTCTGAGGATGTCTAACCATGTCAACTGGAGTGGAAAAACACTGCATGTCAGCACAAGAAGGCCTGATTGCTACAAAACAAATGTCTTTTTAGTTCCTTGCTCCCTTAATCCTCTGCCCCACACAAGAGAAAGGTTCACTCAACTGACTCTCATTCTTCAACTTCTTACTTAGGTTCCAAAGATAATGAGATCCAGTATACATTATACCTCAAAAGACAGATCTATTCTCAAAAAAGCATGGTTCCTTTTTTTCTGGGTTTATTGAAGAAATCAGAAATGCTAAGATGAGAGTCTTGATTACAAGTCTCTAAATAAAGGACAGACATCTGCAGAGTATGAGAGAGACTATGTGAAGAGGAATAGTTTTGAGTTTTGTTTGCAATTCCCCCAAAGGATGCTTCTATCTGAAGAAAATTGACCCTGAGTTTCTAATAAAAAACTCAAAGAAGGAGCTGGGAAATTTGCTACTTGACTCCTAAGTGTTATGTGTAAAGATTGGGATTCCTTTTCCCCAGACACAGACCTGCTACTTCAAACACGTAACACGCACAAGATCAATCATCATTTCTAATGGTGATGTTGCTGCTATGGTTTACGGGTCTACATGAAAATTCTGGATAAAACAAAGTACATTAAAGGTGTAACACCAATGACTGTGGTGGTGCTCTTAGGTTGCTGTAGAGGAGGTGGTTTCATGTTTGCCAGATATTTAAATATCTTCTTATATACCTTCTTAATGGAAGCTTTAGTTAGAACAATGGAAGCTTAAGCTAGCACAATACCATGATGGCCCAAGAAGATTTGGTAGAAAAAGAAGCATCTTGGTTTTGTTGGGGTTTTTTTAACAACTTTGTCTTGGAAAAACAAACATGAGAGTAGTTACAATGAAAGATCCCAACTGACATAAAAATTATTTAATTCTGATCCTCCAGCAATATCATAATACAATTTTTTGAGCCCTTTTCTTCACTTTCTTCTTGTTTTTCATTTGCTTCTCTAATTTTGAGGCAGTGCTTCCCCACCGGCCTCTCCAGGCTGCCAAAGATAAGGGGAAGGAGGTGGAGGTATTTACATATAAATCTACTCCTCATACTAACTGGTTGCCCTTCATTCTGACATCAAAACACCTCAAACAGGACGCAAGTTAGCCTGGAGGCTCTGAAGAAAGTGAAGCATTATTTATCCTGCACAAGAAACTAGAATATTTGGAGATCCTTATACGCCCAGCAGATCCTAGTGCAACAGACTTTACCCTGGCCAAAGTGTTCTTGGGTCTCTGATGAACTCTACAGAGCCCTACTGATTCTTGTCTGAAATGTTTAATGATATTAGGATACTTGGAGAATCATAAAATCTCAAAGAGCATTAAAAGATTTTGGTATAGCCCATCAGTACTGGAAAATTCAGCATTTCTAAAGTTGATGTTGTCCAACGCTCACGCATAGGAGATTACACTACAATCTGAAAATCAAATAAAAGCCCAGAGCAAACCCCTGATAAAACACAGAATAATAACTATGGGATGGCTCATTAACCTCCAAAGTTCCTAAGAGGTTGGAGATCTCTAAAATGTCTGTCCTTCTGCAGTGCCTGCAAGCCCAATATGAGATTTAGTGAGTCCTCAATATCAACACACAAAGGAAGAAATGTTGTCTCATTTAGGATTTATCTAGCTATCTTTTTACCATTCTAAAATTACAGTTATACCAGAGACTTAACTGCTACTTTACAGAAGAATGTTCTCTTTCAGTAAAATTATTAAGACCATCAACTTTTTAACAGTTGAAAAATGGATGCTTTTATGCAGTATAGAGAAAAACTTAGAAATTAAATTTATTCTAGGACCCATTTTTATCACTATTTTCTCCAAGAAAAATAAAATCAATAAGAGGAAGGTTTTTTTAATGTGATCAGCAGATCTTAACGCTTCAAAGGGCTAAGGTCTACTTCACTGAATTCTAGCTCATGACAAGAAAATCTTCTTAAGATGATGATTTATGCACTGATAATTCCAGACATAGCATGTTCAACATCTACTGTAATAGTAATTGTTCATACAGTTTGGTCTATTTTATTTCTTTCTCAGAATTATGTAGGAAAGGTACAATATCAAACTGAAACAAAAGAAATGCAAAATACTCTAAAAGCAAAAAAACCCCAATCTGTTACATTAAAAAAAGTCTATTGGAAAGTAACTGCTGTGGGAATGGATGTTAGATGAACTCCCTGTGAATGTAGGTGGAGAAGGACTGTAATCATTTCAGTCCTTCTCAAATACACCGAGCAAATGCTGCAGTCCTGATACTGTGGCCTAGATGGGATCCTCCTAATTTCCAGGTTCAAACTAAACCACTAAGCTGCCTCCCTCTAAACATGGCCAAAAAGAACCAAAGAATTGGTTGGGTTTATTTCATTTTCTTTGTAAAAATCTGTCTACAACAGTTGTTCTCAATATTACGTTATCAAGAACATATTACTGCACAAAACAAAATGGAAGGTTTGTGTTGTAGCTTTTCATAAGTTTTTTAGTCTTCACCAATTTCCTTTTAAAAGTGAAAAATTTGAAATCGGAGGTTACTTGCTACATTTGTGCATACAAAATTATTAGTAATATCTAGAGCTTAAGGTGGATAAACAGGTAGAGTAAGACAGGAAAACATAATTTTATTATGGAGGAAAATTGGTTATTGAAAGTAATGTGTTTGATTCAGAAAACAATGTTTACACATGTACTGTGGCACATACTGGATAGGTATCCCTTTAAAATCTTAGCTTTTATTTTGATTGCCAAGTAATTTTTGCTTAAGTTCAGCAAGAGTTAGGCTGACTCCAAAGCATGCTCTCTGCACCAAGTTTCAGCACTAGCTAAATTATACCTATTTGCACAAACCTGCAATTTAATCATCAGATAACTGCAACAGAGTTTCATGGGTAATGACACACAGCCTAATAAAGACACATGTGAGGTTTAAGAAGAATGGAGGGCATGCAAAAAGTCTTCTCCTGCTACACTGCCCCAAATAGCCAATGCAATCTGTGATCTTATTTAGGTAGGCTATTTTCAGTTATCACAAGGCAGATAGGACTCTTGCCTCCACTCAATCCTAAGATTTAGTGGGAAAATATACATTGTCTGGAAGACTGTAAAACAATTTTGTAAGTATGACACCAATGGAAGGCTTAATTCAGTATGCTTTCTGGAATACAAAGTCATAAAATGAAATAGTTATTAGTTGCTTACTCTAGCATATGTGGTCAGCTCTTTCAGGTTTAGCTTGGGGAGACTGATTTCATCCTTGCTTTATGTAGGGCTGTGATAAATCACTATAATCCACGCTCAGAATTACCTGTCTGATGATGCTAACAAATACCATGGATTTTAGGTGCCCAAGGCTATAACATTTCATTGGTTTCACTTGCTGTGCTGCCTACAGCAAGTTACCACCTGACATACCAAAACAAGCAAGAGCAAGCAGGTCATGGGATTCAAATAACAAAATTTAAAAAACAAATAAAAAAGCTCTGTCTGCTGGCAATAACCTTATGCTATTTAGATATTACTAACTTGAAGGTATTTTTCATGTCTTGGACTACATTTACAGTCACCCTAAAGTCTTACATTTTCTATCGCTTAGAAAATACTGTATCTACACTTTAATCTGTTGAAATCTCACAAATAATTCAGATATCTTTGCCATAATGCTTAATTATCACAGGTTTAGCGAAATGTTTGACAGTGCTTACAGTACACTAACATCACTGACAATCTGTATTACAAGAAGTAAATTTTTCTTCTAAGTTGTCTGGTTACAAAACATATAGCAGGGTATTTTACAAAAGTATCTGATGCTCTATGTCCTTTTACATATATATCCAACAAAAGTGTTGATAAATTCATCCTGAAGAATGTATTCAGCTAAACTCAACCATATTCTTTCACATTGTTTCCTTGCTATACACACACAGCAAAGCCAAATCTCTTCTCCAGCTCTGGAGTCTTTCTTTAAGTTCCTTAATGCAGGACTAATACATTTTCAGCACTGTAAATCTCAGTCTCCTGCAGCCACATAGCTTCTCCTCCCTGTGACTAACAGTAAATATGAGTAGTAGTAGATAGTATTTACCATCACATTCATCACTCATGTCCCACCTGAAGACAAAAGTATATCCAGAACTATATTCTCTTGGTTGTCAACATTCCCAATCTTCGGCTCATAGGCAGCCTGAAAATTGCACATAAAATGGTAAAACCTTATTCAGCTTCAGACGCATGAGAAAATTTTAAAGACTCAGTGAAAATTCCCTATCTGACCGCTGTCTTAAGTTCTTTAAACCATCTTCAGCCATTCCCATGTGTCCTGTCCCTGGGAGAATATCTGCTAAGCATTTATTTTTTAAAATAGCACTAGGAGTATGCCTAAAGAGATTATATTACAGAAAAAAGGTTATGGGATTTAAGCAAGTCAAAGAGAATAAGTCCAAGTTAATCCTGAAAGAGTTTAGATTGTGATATTAATGTTCTTCTTGTTAGATTAATTTTAACATATACGTGTTAATATCATGCTTCATGATACTGTCATGTTTCACAGTAGAACAGGCAAGACTGAAAATTTCTAAATGAAATAAAGATATTCCAGAACATAAAAGATCCTCTTTTAGTAGACTAAAGAATCAGAAAGATTCACACCATCAAATCCTCTGACTGACTGATGATGCCAAAGTGATTTCCAATTGCTGAAGTGTTCACTTCCATTGTGTGTGAATAATGAGGGGATGAATGTGTCACTCCGCAAACAAAACTGTCAAGTCTCTTCAGTTTGACTTTCCCTGGTTTAGGCTTGAATGCTTTTTTCTTTCTTTCTTTCTTTTCTTCAGTTTAAATAATGTGTATTTATTGGTATAAGAGTTTTCAGGAATACCAGCAATTCAATTTTTGGCATGAACATGAATACAGGAAGGTCAATGAAAAAAAAAATTCCCTTCTGTGGAAATCTAAACTGGCCTACTGGGAGGACAAAACATAATTAAAATATCTGCACCCTGCACTAATCAAACTGAATCTATTCAAAGTGACTAAGAGGAGGACAAAGAAAAATGTTGTTCTGCTATCCAACTGAGGAAAAAAAGTTACTAACAGATATGAAGGCCAAAGCATTTAATGTCTGCTTTGCATTAGTTTTAATTAGAAAGGTCAACAATGAGAAGGGGACTAGGATAATTAATACAAAAAACAAAAGAATTATTTCAATTAAAAAATACAGACAGAAAAGGTTACAGAGTATTTACGTAAATTAGTTTTCAGACCAGACGTGCCCAATGATCTTCCTCCTAGGGTATTTAGAGAATTGGTAAAGCCATCTCAGAACCATCAGGAAAGCAATCTGGGAAGCACACATTAGGTATCAATAAAACCAAAAAAGCGAAAACATAATATTCATCTTTCAAAAAAGTGGAAACTTAGAAATAACAATTTTTTCTGTCACCTACTAAGTCCTAGAAAAGCTCTGGAACAAATAAAACAAATGATTTTTAAGTAGCTCTCAATATGAAAAGGACATAAAAAGGGTCAAAGATCAGTTAAGAATTAGTCAATAATTTAAGAACAAATCTAGTCAGAATTCAATGTCTCCACAAAATAGTAACAGATCTTGTGGGGAGGTGAGTTGCGAGCAAGGTCTTTTATGTTCATACCCTTTGCCTCATAGAAAACCCTCCTGCATATAAAAAAATGGAAAATTTGCCTAAGTGCCAATAGTATTGTGTGGGTTCAAAACTGATTAGGCGACTGTACACAAAGTCTAATCATGATTATGCTGTTGCTTAAAGTTATCTTTTACATTTTTTCCCCTCTAACAGGCTTGTTTAAAGTTTTAACAAAAAAGCTGCCAAGAGAGAGCTTATTGCACTTAAAGACTACACATAAATACTGGGCCTGCCAGTGTCTTGAAAGGTCAGCCAGAATGCAAATTTCTGAAGGGCTTGAGCAAATCTAGATATCACAACTGTGTAGGCAGAGGTTTCTGAGAGAAGGATCTAGAGATCCAATCTCAATCCAATCTGGAAGTAAATCAAAAGTGTAGTTCTGTTGCAAGAAACACACCTTGGATATGTAAAACTGAAAAATACCTGCAAAAGATAAATCTTCTTCGCTCCAGCTTTTGGGAAAACCCAAAATGAATTGTTTCTATCCTGTTTGGGGCAGCTCAAAGAGATGGAAATTAATAGGAAAAAGTCAAAAGGAAAACCATCATGAGTCTCACCAAAAAGGAAAGATTTGAGATTTAGTAACGCGTGATTGTTAAGGCTCTAAGAAGAGAAGGCTGAAGATGAAGATGATAGCAATCTTTTAATGTATAAAAGGTAGATCTAAAGAGGAATGTCTTATCTGTGATAAAGAACAAGCAAAATTCAGTTGTGTCAAGATGCTGAAAAGATTTCTAACAGTTAGAAATTACTGCAACACTAAAACAGATTATTAAGAATGCCTTGGAATTCCCACAGTTGGGTGTCTTTAAGAAAAAAAAATCTATCAGGAATAACCTAAGTATCCTAATCCTGCTTTGGAAGGGACTGGATCATCAACCATATTATTTTCCCCAAATTTTTTTTTCAGTTCAAACAGAAGAGAACTTTAAAAGAGAAATTCCTGTATTTTTTTACACACAGTCTACCAGAAATACTGTACTTTTAAGAACTACTATAAATCATTTCTGCAGAGTCAAGCTTTCACCTCTGTAATGCCAGAAGTAGCTATCTATATCTGAAATTATAGAACTCTAGAATTCTTTGCTACTTTCTCAACCATTACTTGATCAGACCATTTGTTTTCAGAGTGGACAATAAATCAGGTTCAGACAGATTCAAATTTCACTGAAAAATTGGAAGAGTGATTTGAATATGGTATTTTAAAGCTCATGCATACAGTTTGAATACAAAACTCAAAAATGAATATAGGAAATTCAACTATGAAAGTAGAAGTGTCTGCAAAAACTGATGTTATAAAAATACTTGCACACAGAATGATGTGATAATGAGCATACATGGGAAAAAATTATAGCAGACAACATGAATAGAAAACATACTTAAATCCAAAAGGACACCTGTGCCAGTGTTAAAAATGATTTATTACATGAATTGCAGGTCAGAGCAGACAATACTTGCCTACAAAATTAAAACAAGAAAGGGTTTCTTTCCACTCAAAATTGGACTATTACAAGCATTTCTAAATCAGTGTCTCATCTAGTGCAGTACAATTAACTCAAATTAGCATACTATAAACAGCACTATTAAGAAATTTAAAGGCTTTGACTAAATGAAGAAAAATTCAGCTACAGTCATCACACTAATCTTAATTAAGGCTGCTTTCTCTGACATACAAAAAGAAAACAAAAACACAACTGTTGGGTAAGTTGCTGCTATTCTCTGGCGACTCAATCCCAAAACATGCCATAGCTTTGCTGGCAACTCTAGGTCAACAGTTATGTCAATGAGGTCAGCTACAAAATAACCTTTTTTGTGTGTATGTGCAACCTTCCCTTTCTGGCTTCACGTTCTCATCGTTAGTCCAGTATCACAATAACTGCATAACTAATGGACACATATTTGTGCAGGCATATAAATGTGTGGTACAGCATACCGTTTTAGAACACTAACTGCAAACAAAAAAATTTATGTTCTTTTTTTCTTTTCCAATTGAGTTTGTTATTTTTTATTATAGGTTACCAACATGCTGTTAGTTTTTAATTTAAGTGCATAATATCTATTTTCAGACTATTTCAACCATTTCACAAGTAGACAACAGTATTTTATTGATATACTCCATAATTTTTATTACAATGTCATCCCTGATAAGAAAGGCTTGAAAAAAGTCAATTTCTGTCCTGTAATTTTCTATCTTCTTACTTTTTGAAACATTCAAATACTTACATATTTGAAACATTCAGAGGGGGGTATCATGCAAATCTCACATTAAAGAAAATTTGTTGTAAGGAAAGAGATACTCTAGAGCCATATCTAGCAATAGCATAGCCATATCTAAAACATGGCTTAACTATTCATTATTCCAAAATTAGATATTCAGAAAAAAATATAACTATAAATCTGATGAATGTGATGTGGAGACTTGAAACATATGTAGGAATATACACTGGATTCCAGATTTCTCACTGTCCCCAGATTCCTATCAGATACACGGAGCCATAATGAGAAAGCAATGCACCATCAGGGATGGAAAAATGCTGGGGCCTTTCCTGAATGGGGCAAAATGTTGCGTTTTTAACCCAGGTAAAAGAAAATTTAGTGCCACATTAAGGATTTCTTTCACTCAGTATTGAAGAACCTGTGGTAGCAGAGGATTGAATGGCATCCCTAATTCTCAGAGTTGCATCAAAGCACCCACTATAAACCACAAGGGCTGCACACTGCAAATTAATTCTGTGTGGCCAGTTGCAAACTCTTTCACTGGGTCTTTTGTTAAGAGCATTTTCTTAATGACTGTAAAAGTTGAAACTTCCCTGGAAAGCTTTTATTTGTGAGAACAAAACAACTGAAGAAATAATATGACTGCATAGCTGTATTATTCTATGCAGATGAACTGGTCTTTTACTCTCTAGATCAGAGAAAATATGAAGATATGCTCTAAAACACTCAGTTTTTAATATTCTGCCACAAAACAGTGAATAGCTCTTATTGTGTCCTTGACAAAAATCATACAAGAAAATTCAGAGCAATCTCTTTCCTTTATTTCTGTATATCTACAATTTCCTTATATTTATCATCATAAATTACCATGTTCTAAGTCTGTGACAGAAAGATCATGTTCAACAGGTAGCAAATCCTATTAAAGAAAATACCTGATATTTAAGATACACTGATATTCAGCTCTGCTGTATAGCCAAGCCGATGAAATTCAACATACTTTGTTCTGCTCTGATCTACATCAATACAATGTTATACTGAGTTCCTCCTAGTCAAATACCTGATAAATGGATCGGTTACAAGAAGCAATTGACTATAAAGCAAGCCTCTGAACACATTTTCATTGCATTTGTCACTGCAATAAATGAATAAATCTTTCAAATCACTCCTCTGATTCCTTCCTAAAAACCCTCACCATGAAACCTGAACTGCAGTATTCCGCGCCATAGGATGTCTCTGACAAAACCCAAGCATGTTAATTGTCTTGATTTGTCTTTCATCCTCAGTAATTACTTTTGCTCCATATGGTCACAAGTTAAGTGCCTTCTATTTGAATGCAAAAAAGCAGCATTTTTTTGTGTGTGCTTGGCAACATTATCACAACTTTTGACAAATTTTCCTTTGTCACCATTACAGGTAAAAATAATGGAACAGACAGCATTAAAAAAAATGTTAAAATGTTTCTCAGCTTTTTAAAGGATTCTTGGGAGTCTCATTTCTCTGTGCCCTGCTTAGAGCAACAGGTGCTGATCATTCAGTAAATTAGGTCCATGCAAGATCAATTCAGTCTCTTGCTTGTGGAGCTTGTAGGTGCAAAGGCAAGACCAAAAAGTATAGGAATATTACGCCACTTTGTCATAAAGCAGTGCCCCCTACTCCTTCAGTTTCACCCTGTGTTTATGGCACTTTAAGCTTGTCTTGCTGCAAAGACCAATTTATCTGTTTCTTGCTTTACTTGATGTCACAAAAAATGGAACTAAAATAGTGAGAACAAGAAAATTTGGGGAAAAATCCTGGTGTATACAATATAGCTAATGCAAGACCATTTTATGCTTGCTGTAGTGTTTTATAAACAAGGGACGGAAGCTGCCACTTTTGGACCTGTCAGTGGAAGAGAGAAAAAAAATAAAAGCGTGCTACAAGTCTTACAACACAGTTTTCTGAGCATTTAAAACTCTGGTCACCATCATTTCAGCTAATTCCTAGAGCAAATAAATTTCACCCAAATAATTTACTGCCAGTCTGGAATCCAGACATGCTGTCCCAAAGGTTAATTTAATTTTCCCCAATTTAACTCACTTTCTAAAACCCACACAAATTTCAACAAGGATTTCTGGAAACAAATCACTAAAGCACCAAAGAGCTTTGCAATCATGCCCAGCACTTAGGTAGGAAAAACATTCAGGAATATGCCAATGGCTTTGCTATTAAAATAGAGTTAAACTAATAAACTTGGAACACTGTTTGTACCAGCTTTTCTTTAAAATAAAAACAAAGATATCTCAGGGCTTTTTTTTAAAATTTTGAATTCAAAGTTTAGATATAAACACTTTAGATAGGTTGAGCTAAAGAAGGCAGATAATAATTTAAAGTAACTAGAATGTGTGTCATGATAAGCAAAAAGGGATTAACCACAGTGAAATATTGAAGAATAAATTTAATCTTTACTTTCCCTGTAATATATCAATTTGAGGAGTAAAAATAATGTGCTATGGTTATGTACTTCAGCAATTATGCTGTAATTAACAAAACCCATTTCATATTCACCCTATATCTCAGTTTACAGATCACCACGTTAGTAGGTATTATACCAACTTTCCCTTGAGTTAACTTGAGGACATTTTTCACCCTACAATACAGATACAGCCTCTCACTATTATCTTCTATTAGCAGCTTTGCTCACTCCCATCCAAGTGTGTACCTCTGTCAAACACACTCACACTAAAGGAACTTCTTAAGCTTTGGAAATAATGAAAGGATCAGACTACTACTCTGGTGTTTTGAGACCCTCAGAGCAAATTCCTTGACTGAAAAGGCAAGCAGAGCATACTCTGAGCACTGCAACAGAGAATTAAAAAGACCAAAACAAAATCTAGTACTTTTCAGTCTTCATCTTATAAAACTACATTATTCAATTGCACCTATCAGAAAAAAAGAAATTACCTAAAATGATACATCTGCCAGCATTTACCAGAACTCTTGAAAATCATCATAGGCTTCTCCTAAACAAAGGGTAAAACTGGAGCTGCCATATTCTGAACTTAGTGCTAATGGTTTTCATCTTTTCTACTGTAGGGCTAAAATGAATATTTTATGGAGAATCAGTGTAGGAAACTCTTTGGGGAAAGGAGTCTAAGATTCTTAGAAATCAATGTTTCCTTATGCATATTTATTTTTCCTCACAATGCTCTCAAAAATAGCAGAGTTTTTTTGTTTTAAATCAAACCTTCACTTCTTCCCTTAAATAAAAGGCCAAAGCAAGAACAGATTGTGAAGCCATTATATTCATGAAGAGAAAAAGAGAGGTTAATTCAAAATTCTATGGTCTGTTGAACCCAATATCCACACGTTCCCCAAAGCAACAACAAACGCACCACGGAAACTCAATCAAGGCATCAAACCCACTCCAGCAAATGTGTTGTGCCAACCCATTATTAATGTTGCCTCTCAGGGAAATTCTGTATCAGCATGAACTTGCTGAAAATATTTTTCACAAATTCGCATTATACTATTTCCTTGACATTAAATGCCAAAGACGGCAATTAGGAGAGGCCTGGGAGACAGAAGACATTCAAGGATGTGTCCTGCTCACAGAACCGAACTGATGAACAAATTGCACAAGTACACTCAGAAAGGGTTTAATTCACTGACATTAGCTTTTAGCGAATTTGACAGGTTGTAGATAAGAAAGTTGTCCTTGTGAAGAGAGCGTCTATGGACTCGTTCTCCTGTATTCCTCCCCATGCCAATCACAGGAACAGGAGTGAAATATCAGTGAACCAACATAGCTGAATCAAGCCATTCAGCACAAGCGTATGGAGCTTAATTGTGTTCCCTCACATCTTTTCCTACTGCCAAATAAAAACACCATTGTTCCTGTTGAAGAATTCCCTTTCATGTCTCAAGGATCTCGGCCAACTTAGTTGTGAGAGTCACGCTGCATGCCTAAGTGGAAGTGAGGGGATCTCACGTCTTCAAATTCATCCTCTCACCCTCTTTATGGCAATACAATTTGAATGCAGTAAGCACTGCTGAACACGCTGAGAAAGTTCATTCAGCAGGTGCTTGCACAAAAAAATCCCCCAAACACGTCATGTTACAATTTGTATGCAAGCTACATGCATGCTATCTAAAAATGCATGCTAACTGCAGCCTCACCATTTGAGAGCACCCATCTTAGGTGATAATGCAAACATCCACTTTCATAGATGAACAGCTGCAGTAGGTGGGAGAAGGAAGAAGAAGGGAAATACTTTCCATAATGTGACCTAATTAAAACTGTACATAATAAAGGAAATTGATGGCATAGATGTACAGATCTTAAACACATATTTTAAAATTCAAAACCATGTAGGGATGTGAGTATTCATTAGCAGGCTCTTTGAGATGAGAGCAAATAAGAAGAAATTTCACAAGAATTTTCTGTAATACCATCATTTCTGAATCATTCTGAAATTCCATATTTTTTTTAGAAAATATGTCACTTGATAAAGCATCAACAATGATAAATCACATATGAAGCTTTTATAAGTCATTATAATTTTTCACCAATAAATCAGTTAAAGACAGTTTAATCTGTCTGATAAACCTAATTTAGTTATCAAACTCATGTTTTACATAAGTTGTTACTTTTTTTTTCATTTTAAGACCACTTATTAAAATAAAACAGGACATTTAAAACCATTTTCACTGAGGTGAAGAGAAAGCAGAACTTTGCTGAAATACTAAATAGCATGTGGAAGTATGAAAAACACAATAAGGATAATTCATTCAGTAGAAGAACAAATGGAATTCTGTATTCATTTCTTTAAATGTCTGCACTGAAAAACCAGCTCTTGGCATGTGTCAGGCAGCTGGGACAAAACAAGTCTGTAATTTCATTCGGCGTTCCGGTTGGATTTGATTTCCTAACACCTCCTGCAATAATGACAAACTGTTGTTTTTGCAGAAGTCTGGGCAACTAACCCTACAGAAAGCCTCTAAAAACACACTGGTTGGGAATGGAGGAAACTGTGAAATGCACAAGCCAACAGTTTTATTTGGTAATAAATTCTATCTTTTGGCATAATTGCCATATGGCATATTAATTTTTATGTTTAGCAGTTTTTCATTAGAAATTAGTGTTTTTCTTCTGTTTCAAAAAATCCCTTTATTAGGGCAAACATCTTTTCTTACTCTCCTTTAAAGCCCAAAAGGCTGTCAAAGGTAACTACATATTCACAATGTCCTATTAGGCTGCTCTATATTTTGTTCCAAATCCTGAAGAAGAAAGCAATATTCAGATGAAGACAGACCAGAATCAGACCTGTAAATTAAATCAAGCACATTTAAATATGAGATTTATAGCACATTTGCTTCTTCAATCTACAGCTCATTTATTCTAAATACCTCTTCCTAATGAGTAATTTTCTGGATGTCACCACAATTTTCGAGAGTCAGTATTCAAGTGTAGTACAAGCAACATATTTATATCAGTTTATTTGGTCAGGAAATAGCAATATAACCTGGCATATATCAAGAAATCGTTAATTTGTCTGTATTCTGGGACAAAAACATTGCAACTGTAATACAGGAGTGTCAAGCGGCACATAAAGTATCCTTTTTGATCACATAAATGAGATTCTTAAAATAATGAATAAATATGGATCTAAAGTCATTCTTCCAGGGAGGGTAGTAGGATTCTAGCTGCTAAATAAATATAAGTGTTGGATTCACACTGTGAGAAGCATGGACCTAGATCCAGGCTAATCTGCATGCATCAGGCAGCCTGAGTCCACAAAGAGAGAAATCCTGTCCCTCAGTCCTTACTCCGTCTTTCCACCCAAGACACTTAACAGCCTTTATCAAATTATTTCCATGTGGTCCAAAAAGGCAGAACAAAGAGAGGATAATGAGACAGTTTAGAGTTTCTGACCCTCCCCCTCTGCAGACCAAAACCAGAAAAAATATCTTAGGCTTAATACTGTTAATTTCGTTACTAGTTTCCTCACGGTGTATTATGACTGTACCATTTATGTAGGCTCCTAGGTTTTCCCCACACTGGAGAGAAAGGATAATTAAAACTCTTTTAATTAGAAAACTATCCTGTTAGTGCTAAGAAGGATAAAATCTTAGACTGATGAATTGAAGTATCATATTCACTACAATGTGCAGAATATTAACAGTAAGGAAGCTCTATCTTTAAAACAAAGCATGAAAATAGGTAAAATAGTAACTATCCTAATTTCTCAATTCAGTGGGAGCTTTGGTATGTGCTAAACTTGCAGTAAAAATGAGTTATGAAAATAACTGTCATAAAGGCCATTTTTAAAACATGAATAATTCAAAGAAGTTCCTGTTTTTTTTCTCAAAAAATATTACATTCTGTACCTTGTACAATTAATGCAGTTGAAATAGTCAGAGTTTTAAAGCAACCACTTATTCTATACAATAACATTTCATTGGAATTTTTATTGTGTTTGTTTTCATGGATCTCAATAGACAATACATCCTGTGAAAGGAAAAAATCTAATTCATTTCACCAACCATGCACAGTCAAAAGAGAGATGGAATTGGCATGTTGCATGTTGTGAATGAAAATTGAGAATATATGTAATAAGCATCTCTAAACCTTAATGAGTTATTGAGCTGTGTGTTTCCTAGTGTGTCAGTGATTCTTTTAATTTATTTTCTAGTTTCAATACAACTTTTCTGTAGGAAAAGAAAGCCCGAATGAAACGAATGTGAAAATATACAATGAAGCAAAAATAATAAAACCCAAATACTATTGAAACTAAAACTGTGTTTGCCCCAGGGTGAATGCAGGGTAAGAATCAAACCAGGAGTGACTATAGCACTGAAGCTGCAGTTAGAATCATCCCTGGGACTTCACAGTTTCTCTCCAGAGGCACATAAGCATACAGAGGCATGAATGATAGCTGCTGCTTAAAATACTGAACATTTTTAAACATCAAGGGCAAATAATTTTATTTCCCCTCAAGATTAAATGAAGGAACTCAAACAAAATACATATCTTGTTCTTGCAGGATTTTTTCCAGCAACAACAATTTTAGACATACCATACGAGCTCAGAATTTGATGGAAAACATCTAAATAACAAATAGAAGCCAGAACAAAGGATGTATACATGGGATGGAAATGCATGCACTATCACACAGATTAGAAAAAAAAAATCTGGATGATTGTGAACAAAAGCTGTGGACTCAATACTCCATACAAACAAAGGGCAAGGTTAGTGAAATCACAATGAGGTTCCCTCTTCCACAACAGGCAGTGAGAGACTGAAATGGGTAATGGCTTAAACATTGTTAAGGTAGTCGCAAACTGTGCAAAGATGCAGCCGCTCACCTGCAACCACAAGAGCTCACCCCACCCCAAATATGCCTACTAACTGGAATTCGGACTGCGATAGGAATTTAGAGATAAGTTAAAGTTGGTGAAACTGTCCAATTATCCCATGTCCAAGGAGAAGTTAATAAGGCTCAGGAGAAGAATATATCCACAACTGGGAGAGATGGGAATGTCAAACAATCAGGGATAAGCCGCTGATGTGCAAAGTAACTTCCCAGGGGCAGGGGGCGACCACAGCAGACACCTCAGGCTACAGCTGATGTTGAACCAGAAAAGGAAAAAGGCAAATCCTGTGAGGCAAAGCACTGTTTCTTTGTCCTTACTCAAGTGACTCAGCTGTGATAACTCCCCTTCGGGGAAGTACCTGGACATTAACAGGTGTCCAACCCTGCTGACAGGCCAAGATGGGTCATAACTGACCCAACTCTGCTGACTTAACATTGCAGCTGCAACATTTTAGAAGGTGTCAAAAACTCCTGAAATGTCCCATGATCCATCCAGAATTACATCACCTAGTGTAGTACTCCTGGCCCAAAGGGAGGTTCTGGGGCATTTTCCCCTAGACTATGCATAATATAAATCCAAGGGACTTTGTGTTTTGGGGACTTTCCTCTCACACCCCACCCCCGATGAATCCAGTCTGCAACCACCACTTTGACCACTAGACATCAAACTTGCAGCAACCAAGTCTAGCCATGAGATCCAGAGGTGTTGGTATCTAATCTTATCCTTTCTTCCTTTCTTTCTTTTCCTTACACATTTCCTTAAGTGTTACTTTCATGCTTTTACATTGCTTTGTTACTATAGGTAAAAATAACAAAAACCATCACAACCAAATTGTTCCAAAATAAACCCTATATACATATATTTATGAGCAGCAATCGTTCAATGTTGTTTCATTCCACCTCACCCCAAAGGGATGAATCAACAAGAACTCGGGTTACCGTCTTTTTTAGGGGTGGGTCATAACACAGGCTTACAATGCAACTTCAGCTAAATTGCTAAAGGCGAGTGGAGTCTTTTGTGGGCCTTTCAGTCCTCCTACTGCAAGTCACCTCTACCCATAAGAAAAGAATTAGTATGTTTACAAGTTCATGTCCTCCAGATCTGCAGTGACAGCAATATCACAAAACAGCAATAAAAAAAATACCACAATAGCAATAACAAAATACCACAAAGTTGATCTGCTTAATCAACTTTGGCACTCAAAAAATTTTCTTGACATCTAAACTAAAAAACTCACATTTTTTCCTATTTAAAATTAGTATTTTTTCTTATCTAAATTGGCTTAATCACACTCTCAATGACCTTAGACATAGCACAGCTGAGCTGCATCAACAGATCGTGTCTAATTATATTTCAATTAACACCACCTAAGAGTACTCACAAAGTCTGCTGTTGAGGCTTGGAGGTTGTGCAGCGACCATGAAGCTTCTCTAACTCAGTCACACACCTGATGCAGGCACGAAATCAATTTCCTTGCCTTCTCAGGACTGAGTACCTCCTCTAGTCCATCCAAATCCATGAAAAAGGCTTGCTAGATCAGTTTCCATAGTAAGCACTCTTGGATCACGTCTAACAAATCTGGCTTCATGCACAAAGTTGAAGCGGTTGATGCTGCTTCATCTAACAGGCTAGGATGCAGATTCTGAACTGGGCTGAACTCATCTTTTTTTGATGGGAATGAAAATTATGTTTCCTACTCACACAGGGATATATTCATGCATAAGTTATATGACTTAGGGTGAAGTAAAGTGGGATAAAAACTAATAAAAGCTTAACCTAATACTAACATTTCACTACTCTATCATTGTTGTATTCAAAAGAGAGAGGCAATGAGAAGTGTTTGCAAAAGTAGGCCAATGATCCAGACCCATCACCTCAGATGATAGCCACTGGTCAAAGAACACTCACATGTAATCAGGCAGATTCAGTACATGAAAAATTAAAAAAAAAAACCCAAACAAATCAACCATTTTATTAACTCACTTCCAATGTGATTTGTTGTCATTACCCCAGAAATGCATACCACATTGCCATTGCTAGTGCAGTCCTGTAGCTACTGCGCTACTCTGCAAGCCTCAGTAGAGCTGTGCTGGCAAAGTACCTGGAAAGACAGCCTAATTATACCAGGTCTGGAATGAGCTCCCAACAAGAAGGGCTTAAACACCAGCAGCACAGAGAGCTGTAAAGAGGAAAAAAGTACTGGGTACAGACACAGATGCTTCCTAACATCTTTATTCATCCTGAAAAAAGCTAAAGCTCCCAGTGAAATTGCACAATTCTAAAAAGTTAGGTAAAAAACTCTGACTAATAAGTGAAAATGAAAACTTATATTGGCACTCAGAGGTTAATATAAAAATCTAGTCCTTCCCTTCATTTTTTCTCTGCTTAGTACTCACTACGTATTTGACCATGCTAGCTAAATGTGGTCCTTTCCACTCCAGCCTAACTTAACTTATATACACCTACATCATGAGTATCTGGCAAATTCAACTTTTTGAAGTAGGATAATTTGCTTCCACAAGAAACTTTTCTTAGCAATGAAGTTACACAACTTCAGAGGACTCCAGAGTGATCCTGCCTACTTATGTACCTTAAATCTCTTCAGTAACTGTTTAAAATACAGGCACCCAGGTCAGGAGATAAATTTCAATAGGCAATAGATATTAAAGCACAAATTAGACTGCAACTTTAAAATATTGCTCCTGAACACTTTCAGAAAGATACCTAAACAGACTTCCCACAGCCATTTATTGTGATAATACACAGATCTCAGCAGTTAGGCAAAGGCCCACAGCGTGATATCTCCAGTCATGTCAGCTTTCTGTCTTTTTCCTCATGGCTGTCCCATTTTCCACTGGGAAATATTTTTTTTCTTATTTCTCTGCTACATTTCAAGACAGGTGAATGAATAATTAAGTTCGCAGCACATGGAGATTCAGTGTGTTTTAGAAAGAACACTTCTTGAGCTCCTTAGCACTGCAGTGGCCATAATGCTGCTGCTGAAAGAATTCTTTCATTATATTACACATAATATACTGCACACATAAAAAACACACATACTCATACGTAGACGTAATTTGCACTGATGCAATGTGTTATATAAAAATAAACAAATAAAAATCACAAGAAATTACTTGCAAGGAAAACACAGTAATGTTATTTTCCAAAACTTTTGAAGAGGTATCAGTGTATTAAGAAACACATGTAACTGCTCATGGAAATTAAATCATCATAAAAAATACTTAATAGCAAGGGCATCTGGATATTTATGAATGCATGTTATCTGCTTTTCTTTAAAAAAGTAATTATTCCAACTATGGGATGACCTAACATCTATATGTATCTGTACCATTTTCATAGCTCAGTTCTCCTTTTCCGGTGTGGGTAATCTCTTGATACCATTAAGACATAATAAAATATAACATCTGCTTGCAATGTGTATTAGAAGGTGGAACTTCCTGTCAAAGCACGAATTTTTGGACAAATTTGAACCCACTGGTTTTGCCAAAGTTCTCAAAGCTTCTGCAAATATTAATTAAGATTCACAAACTTTAGACAATAAACATTAGAGAATATAGAGAGAAGGGAAATGGAAATAAATTTACTCTCTTTGTTCCAGCTCCCTCCATTGTGCTGACTCACACACCATCTACCATTCTCAGGTGCCACATCTTGGTGTCCTAGGTGTATGTGGCAAGGCTTTGATCCTGGAGGACTGCAGGGCAGTGTCTGGGAGGGGCAGTCCTGGCAGACAGCTCCAGCCAACTCACTGCAGGGCATGGCAAATCCCCACGGCCAAGGAGTGGCATCTCAGGGGAAACAGGTTTCAGAAAGGGCACAGGCAGTAAGAAGTGAATGGGGGGAAAAAAAGTGAGAAACACCCCTGCAGACACTAAGGTGAGGGGAATGAGCTCCAGGTGCTGAAACACAGACAGCCCTGCAGCTTGTGGAGGACCCCATGACAGAGGAAGTATATCCTGGAGGACTCCAGCCCATGGAGCTCCCCACACTGCCGCGGGGGAAAATCTGAAGAGGAGGGAGCAGAAGAAAAGATCTCTTGTGTACTGACCCATGCCTCCATTCCCCATCCTCCTCCATCTCTTGGTGAAGGGGAAATTGGTGAGG
Source organism: Geospiza fortis (assembly GCF_000277835.1). Lineage (NCBI taxonomy): Eukaryota > Metazoa > Chordata > Aves > Passeriformes > Thraupidae > Geospiza > Geospiza fortis. The sequence continues at coordinate 791,590 of NW_005054433.1, read as the reverse complement.
GGAATATGATTGTTTAATTTTTCTTCATTTTTCAACATCCAACTATATGCTAATATAAATAAATAACAAATAATTTATTTATATAAATTAATAAATCATATTGTTTCCCAGTCAGGCCTGTTTTTCCAGTGATGGTAACTGATAACTGCTCTCCTTGTCTCTACCTTAACCCATGAAATTTTTAATCTAATTTTCTCTCTGCCCTGCTAAGGAAGAGGAGTGAAAGAGCTGCTGGGTGGGCATCTGGCCAAGATCAATCCACCACACTTCATACACTGAAGATTTTCACACACTCAAGTTCCCACTTCTGAAAACATGGGGACAAGTCTCAGTTTCAACAGAGCCCAACAGAGGTCGAGAGCAGATTTAGTCCCACGAGGATCAATAAACTAGATGATCTTCTGTCTCGTTTTTCTGAGGGCATGTTCTTACAGAAACTCTCAAGCACTAGTAGAAGATGGAAGTCTATACAAGTACCTCTTAAAAAATAAAACCTAGCTGCAGAAAGAACAATTAGTCCCAATTACCCAGGAGTTCAAGGACTGATGTAACATAAAAAATACAGTTCAATTGTTTTTCAAGGGCATTCCAACTCCTATTGCCAAGCAAAGTGCCACAGCACCAGGCTATGAGCAATGATGGGGTATTTTTAATTTGTGCTATTGAAACCATACATGATGATCCATGACTCTGCCTCTATTATCTTGCTTAAAGAGCTGTCTCCTCGTGGCAGTAAATTATGGGTTCTACCCCAGACACAGAGCTCTCCCTGTGCACTGTATGGACGGCTCCAGATCTAGCCAAGGTTCAGCCTCGGACACGCATTCAGGAGTTTGGCAAGGCAATGCTCCGGATACAGCCTCTGCTTCCTTCTCCACATCTCAGCATGACTGCCTCCTCCACAACTTACATTAGAAAAATAAGCACTGTTGTGAATTTAATTATGTCTTTGCCTTTCACTGACAACAGATTATGCTTGTTAAAGAGTTTTTTGTTTGCTATTGTTTTACATCTAGTTTCCAGTACTAGCTGTTTTTATATACTTCTTTCCTTCAGCCAAGCAAAACCAGCTATAGTAGCTGCTTGAAAAAATGCTTCTTATTCATTTTCCTCCACTGCCTGGGAACCAGATTTATGAAACACTATGAAACAGATATGAACTATTTCATATAAAAGAATTTTCCCCTCCTTCACCACTGGCCCTGCATTTTCTGTTAGCACTGGAAGGGGGAGTAAGTCTGTTTATGTGAGCCAGGGCACTCCTGAAAACAAGATTATAAACCTCAAGTGGCTACAGCAGGGAAATATTTATTTTGTTGAAAATAAATGGAGAAACTCTTGGATTATAACTGGAATCATATGTTATAAATCAGTTTATTGAATAACACAGCCTTGGAATAATCACTGTCCTGGGACATAGCTTTCTACTTCCACAAAGCCAGATACAGTCTGTGTTGGTAATAATAAACATTAAAAACCAGAATTGCTTTTCCTTTCTTCTTGCTGGCCCTTTTTAAATTACTTCGGGCCCAACCCTTAGGAATTACAAAAGCCAGACAAACTAAAAGCTAAACCAATCAGAATTTCCTTTATGCCCTTTCCTAAAATGGTGCTTTCTCTGCTATCATGAACATATTATTTTCTATTAGTGGAGTTTATGCTTTTTATGCTGTGAGAACCTAAACTCCAGACAGTAATGTTAAGATACTACATCTGCTGGATAGGACTGTCCTGAGCTTGTTAATAGTGTAAAGGAAAAGCAAACACCAAATCTCATTTTCTGAGAAAGGTGAGAGAGTTTTGGGAATTAAAAAATGAAAATGAAAAAAAAAATAAATAAAAAGGACATCCTTGACTGTCAAAATAGGGGCAGTTAGATACCATGAATTTTTCACCATGCCAGACAAGTCAATCAAAGATAACACAATGCAAGAATATCTGACTGACACTTCAAGCTGTATTCATAAGCAACCTGCCTCATTCTAAGTCAATGAAGAGACAGGACTTACAAGCCCGCACTGGAAAGTTATTGAAATGTGACTGACATCTCAAAGGAAAGGTGTCAACAGGATGGCATGACCCTGTGCTGAAACACTGCAAGGTTAATCAAAGTTATGGCAGTTGGGAGCTAGAAAGGCTCCACCTTAGATTGAATTCCTGTAGTCAAAGCAGTGATGGGGCCACTGTCTCATTTTCAATTTCTCTCCTACTGACATTTGCACACCAAGTTGGTAGCATTTGTCCACTTTTCTTTTGGTTTTGTTTTAGACAGACACTGGTGGATGTAGCCAGAGAGAAGGCTTTATACATCTGAGTAATGACTGGTTTGCCCTTTCTCCTCTGGGATTCAATCTGCCGTTAACATATGATCTAAGATAGTAAAAACACTGTTGGGAGATTAAAATACAGTGCTACAAATTGCAGAGTTACTGCTCAAAAGGGAGTAGATAAAGTCTAAGTTAAAGTATCAGCAGAATTCATCTAATCTTCCATGGAACAATAATGGGAGTAGGTAAATGCTCAGATTGTTTCTTAAAATCTTACCTCCCTACACCTGGAGAGTTTCCCAACAATCTATTATTTACCAGTATGACATCAGGAAATATATTGCACAGATCTATCTTCTTCTCTAACCTCCTCACCCCACCTACCACTTAATTTTGTAGGTTTATAAAGACAAATTACTTTTTCAAGTTATTTTGCTTATATATGTCAGTAGTTACCATTTTGATTCAGTACTATCATGGTTAAAATGTAGACCAGAACTATCCACTTAGCACACTCTGCAAAGTAACAAAGCTAGGAATAAAGATAAACTAAGGAAGACAGGATACCACCAATGCAATAGTTACGTTCATACGCTCAAGACTATAAAACGCAATCCTTAAGCAATTTAAGCAAGTATGGCTTTTATGAAAAAAAAATAAATTCTCCAGTTCATTTTGTTCCTGGATTGAATCTTTTTGCTTCCTTCAGTTTACTTCATATGTTTCTTGTTTTCTTATTCTGTCAGCCCACAGCAATATCTCACAGATACAAATAGCACCTTCTTGACACTGCATATCATTAGCTAAAAATGCTAGTGGCCCTATTCTGTTGGTTTCGTTCCCTGCTCTTTCTCCTTTTCTAGAAGGCAAACAGTCTAGAAAGTAAATATGCTTCTTCCTTAGAGCCTAAGGACCTAAAAATCTTTTTTCCTCCTGCAAATCTTTCTGATTTCTAAATCACTGCCTGCACTGAATGTCACACAACATTTCCATTATGGAATAAGTCCTCCAGTCAATTATTTAATTATGGAAGATTTACAAAATAGCATCCCTTTCCCTAGGAAAAAATTAAGAAATATGATAACAAAATATTTATTATTTTATTATTAATATTTTTAAACCAGTGATGGAAAAACTTCTAATGAGGGAAAGATCACCTTGGGAATATATTATATCAAGCATGGCCAGCAAGAACTTTTCTTTTTGGAAGAATAATGGCTTAATGTTTAATTAATCCTATCCATTTCTGCATTTATGAGAAGGCGGAGAAGAAGAGTCTGCTTTATAATGTGGAAAATTAAATATTAAAAACTTTGTGCCTACTTGACTTTACATTTTCTTGTTATGAATGGGTATTTTCACTTTATTTCACTTTCTTCAAACTACAAGAGACAGAAGCAATTACTGCAGCTCTGCTGAACAAAGGTATTCTCAATGTACCTCTGATACTGCCTTGCCAATCTCAAAACAAAACAAAAAATTAAAAACCATTTAGAGTATTAATGGAACCTTTAAACCTCACATTAAAAGTGACGTAGGTTACTCAAGATTAGAGAAGACGAGGGAGAACTTCAGAAAAGCTGAATAAAGTTATGAATTTAAGAAACTCAACAGATAAAATTCAGTGTAGCCAAGTGGCAATATACACTGGATGAAATAATGTGAATTTCCCCCTGTGTACAAATGGGTTCTAAATTAGGTGCACCTATTCAGAGAGAAAGATGTAGAAAGTATTTTGGACAGTTCAATAAAACCATTTGTTCCATGTACAACAGTAGTCAAAAAGCCCAGCAATGTTATTAAAGCCTGTAGAATTAGGAGTATAAAAAGACAGAACAATAATGAAAACAAAGCCTTTAAATACAGTGACCTTAAATAGTCTATGTTCTTGCCTTGTCTCAAAAAGAATTAAGAAAAAAGTCCATCTAGTGGAAAGCAGAAAAATAATGAAGATGATTAAGTATGTGACAGGTCCTGAGCTGGGAGAAAGGACAGAGTAGGGGTATGAATGGCCTCTCTGAGCCGCTCTCCTAGCAGCCATTTCTCCTGCCTTTCCACTTTTGAGTGGTACCTCTGAGAAGTGCCCTGGTACCCACTGCCATAAGAGCCCTGAATCACTCCAGTCACTCTGGCACAGAACCCACCCTGAGCCTCAGAACCCGTGTGGTTCCCAGCCCTGCCTCACCCATGGCTGTCTCATCCATGCTGTGCCTGCAGCCCACGCAAACCATCCTGCTCCAGGAAGAGGTGAGATGTTGGGGGTGCCCACCTTCACCTCCTACCCATGACACTGCCACAGGGCAGGCTCAAGCCCAGATGTTCAAATGTGAACCTTTTAGTATGTACTATGAGAAATAGTAGTTCATACTAAAATACTGTTTATTGTGAACTTTAGATACTGGGTAGTGAAAAATTCTAAAAGGAAACTTCTTCCACACTTCTCCCAAAGCACAATATGGTTCCTTCTCTCCCTTGTGCCATCCTCCCTCCGCCTCATCCTCACTCATGTCGTTGTCGTTTTCTCCTTTATCCACTTTTGACTCAGTTATCCTTCCTTTTCCATTCTCTTTGTTGACTCCTTACTTTCTCTGCTTCTTGACTTCACAAAGGTCCTGGAGGTTAAAAAGAACCTAGACTGATACACTTTTAAGCCTCCCTTTTAGTACATCATCTTTCCCTTCCACTGCCGAGTGCTTGATCTTTCTCTGGAGAGACACAGCCCAGGGGGCTGCCAGCAATTGGCTGCATGCTGTGTCACACCCTGTCCTCTTAAATTTTACTTGTTCAACCCACATTCAGACCCCAGACTAACTACATTATAAATGTAGTTAAATTAAAATTCTCTTTCTTGTCCCAATTTCTAGCAGCAACTTCCTCACCACCTGGTTTTGGAGTGGGAATGCTCTGAGGTATGCTCTGTACAAAAAAAAAATACTGTAACTGAATGTAGGTTTGTAATTGATTTAGTGACAATTTACATGGAAAACCTTGACCATGGGATATACTCTGGTTCACATTAAAATTATTCAGGAATGTCACACAGCCTTACTAGGAAAATATTAGCTGTTCCATTTAGCCATTTAGCTTTTTGTTTCTCAGTTTCATTTCATCTACTGTCCATGTCACTACTGCATTCTGACCTCCTCCCTCTTTTACTCAAATAATGGTGCAGGGTAAACGAACTTCCCCTCTCCCTGTGACCACTTAAGCTTTGGACTTTTCATGCTCCCAGATGTGGTCACATAATCCTCCAGAAGTGTCAGTAACTAACCTTTATCCTTATTTATTACCACCAGTCCTCTACCTTCTTCCATGCCGGGATTATTTTCCCTCTGTCACAGAATTACAGAAGAGAAAGGACCACTGAGAGTCATCTGGTCCAACCTCCCTGCTCAAGCAGGGTCATCCTAGAGCACATGGCACAGGATTGCATCCAGACAGTTCTTGAATTCTCCAGTGCCAGAGACTCCCAAACCTCTCTGGACAATCTGTTCCAGTGCATGGTCACACATGTAGTGAAGAAGTTCTTCCTCATATTCGGGTGTTTTTTCCTGTGCATCAGTTTCTCCCCTTTGCCTCTTGTCCTATTGGTTGGTACCACTGAGAAGAGCCTGGCTCCATCCTCTTGACACCCTCCATTCTGGGGTGTCAGATACTGATAGACATTGATAAGGTCCCGTCTCAGTTGTCTCTTTTCAAGACTGAACAGGCCCAGCTCTCTCAGCTTTTTCCATGGTAAAGAAACAAGAACAAGAATCAAAGTCTGCTATGCAAATGTCTTTACCACAAACCCCATTAACTTCTAGCCACTTTGCATTTGGTGTTGCCTGCATTATATTATGCGCTTATTAAGAACTGTGATGACTGTGCATAAATGTCAAAGGACACAAGCCTCTGTACATACACAACACTAATAATGGTCTATCCAGAATAGGCAATTTTCAATGAGACAACTTTTGTTTTATATTATTGACTGTAAATGGGACCTAACATAGATGGCCCTGACAGGAAGCCTGGAGGCCTGAATTTCTAATTGTAACTTTAGTACTGGTTTGTTCAGTGAAGCTAGGAGAGTTACATCCTTCTCTTCCAATCTGTAAAATGAGATTAGTCAAGATTACCTCCTCTAAAAAGCTTTTAAATCTATGCAAACAAATGTCAAAGTAAGAACTAGGGGTTTTGGTGATTTTTTTTTTAAACTGAGAGATATTTAAATAAACCATTCTCATAGAGACAACTTCAATGTTATATGCAAGTTCTGAGTACTTCTATTTCATAAGTATGTATAGCCAATATTTTGTGTAAATATACCAATTTTTGTGTGTCCCAGGTGTTCTGAAGCTAAGAAGGCATATGATTGGTTGTGGCCCAAGAGAGTGTTTGTAAGCACAAAAGCCCCTAACTTTTCCCCAAAAAGGGGGCATCATTGTAGAGACACTAACTCGGCATGAAATATAAAAAACTGAATTGTTTGGCAAGGAATTTATAATTACAGAAATCTTGAAAAAAACAAAGGTTTCAGATCCAAATCAGACATTCTGGCCAATAAACTGAAGATCAAAAAGAGGCAAGAAGTTGGCCTCCTTTCTGATGAAAGTCCATTGGGGTGCCAACAGACTGTGACTGCTTTTCTTACCAACTGTATTAATTAGGACCCTCAGGAAATTCAAAAGCAAAAAAGATGGTGAGAGGGAATATTTGCCAGAATTGCTATGGCATGTGCCAAACCCCTCACTTTTAAGAAGATGTACACAAACCAGTGAAATTTTATCTATTACGGCATGACTGAGCTCAGTGGGAAAATTCCACTGAGTGCAGTTCACGTATCAATTTACACTTAAGGGTAAAGTGGTTAAGTGTCTTGTCTAATTGAATTGTTTTTATTATGGGTTCTGGTTTGTCTGAACAGCATGGCATTCAGTACATTAAGGATGCCATACATGAGTAGCTCAAAGAAGTTAATTCTGTTGGAAGTTTTAAAAAGCAGAAAAAAAAGATGAATCCATCGTTTTTTTCCTTACTACTTATTTTCCCATTTTCCAGAAGCATATTATGGTCTTCAAGACACTGTGTCTAATATGCATAAAGAGCAGCACCTTGCATGCTAACTATGTGATTTGGGGTTTTTTTATTGTTTGTGGTTTCATACTGGAGTTGGATTTTTATTTCTTTTTGGAAAAAAAAAGTCTAAACATTTAAAAACAAAAAGGGAAGGAAAGAAAAGGGGAAAAATCTAGGGTAGATGCTATGCCATTCTTAATTTGCATCTGCCTGATCCTAATAGCAAAATGATTATATAATTCATTTTCAGAGCAAGTAATTCATGCAGGTTGCTTTAAAAAAAAAAAAAAAAAGCATTTCTCTTCTGAAAAATTCAATCTGTTGTGACAAGAGCCAAAGGCCTTGAAATACTACATTATATTGAAATGGTACTTCCTTTTGGGATAAAGAGTACCCAAAACTCTTCAACAGGTTCTTGGAACACAAGCCCTATGAGGAATGACTAAGGGAGCTGGGGGTGTTTAGCCTGGAGAAAAGGAGACTCAGAGGTGACCTTGTCACTCTCTACAACCTCCTGAAAGGTGGCTGTAGTCAGGTGGGGTTGGTCTCTTTCTCCAGGCAGCAACTGACAGAAGGAGAGGACACAGTCTCAAGCTGCGTCAAGGGAAATATAGGTTGAATATTAGGAAAAAGTTTTTCACAGAAAGAGTGATAAAGTTCTGGAATTGTCTGCCTAGGGAGGTGGTGGAGTCACCATCCCTGGATGTGTTTAGAAAAAGAGTGGATATGGCACTCAGTGCCATGGTTTAGTTGAGGTGTTAGGGCATGGGTTGTACTCTGTTATCTTTAAGGTCTCTTACAACCTAATGATTTCTGTGAATTCTGTAAATTATTCATTAAATCAAGTCTGTATTTTAACTAACACTAAAGTAAATATTTTTAACAGAGAAATCTCAGAACCAGTTCAGTAAAACAGAAATAAAACAGGATTGGAAAGAATGTCCCATTTGCTGTATCCCAAGTCATATATTTGAAAGCAATTCCTTCTCCCTAGGCTTGGTTTCAGACCAAATGACTCAATCTGGGCTTCAGCACACTCGGCACAGTATCCTCTGCATCCCTCAGAAGTTTTTATTTCTGCATCACATCTGCTCCCTGCACTTTTCAGTATGTCAGTCTCTTCAGGCTTAGCTACCACGTGTTCTCTATCCTCTGCTCTGGTATCTTCCCTACAGAAGCAAATAAATCTACCTCACTTTTACCCAGTCACTTCCTTTACAGAGGAACAAAGAAATGAAAATAAATGACATTCATCACACACATACATTTTGGAACCACTGCTGGTCTCTGTTTTCTCACAAAACATCAATGCAGGCAAGAGAGCTTCATGACAATAATTGGGAGAACCACAGTGGAACATACATCACTGTCTGTATCTGGTGCTATTCTGTATGCTCTGTGCAAGGATCTGAAGGGGTGACATTCCAGTGGACAAATGTTGTTTCAAAGTAATACTAATTTATTCTGCTGCCTTGCACAATCTGCATTGAGAGCTAGAGGCCACAGATTGAACGATACTACAGATCTCTCCAGCACAGACTCTTCTCCTACAAATGCAGAATTAAGTATTCATGAAGAGATTTCAAAGGTCTAAAATGACTGCAGAGCTTTCAAAATGCGACACTGTGAACTAAGACACTGTCAAGAAACAAGTAATAACTGGAAAGGAAAAATTTATCTCTTGAATATAACAGATACTCTACAATTATTTTTCCTTATCTTTACTTTCAGCAAATAACAGAACTAAAGTTCTAAAAAGGAACAGAACTAAATCACAAAACCAAAGCAAACAAGAAAACAAAAATCAACCCTCAAAAAACAACAGTTAAAGGAAACATAGGGATTAATGATTGGCACTAAACAGAACAGTTCTCTCCCAGTTTATTTTTTAAACTAAGCATACAAGAAAATAGCTGCTAGTTACACTTTGCTGATCAATGCAGTATTGTCTTGTAAAATAAAAAAGCTTTTGAAACTCAGCTTGATCCTTCAGAACAAATGTTTTCTAGAGAACTTTTGAGACCAATTTTTAATACATACCTTCTTTTAAACACTGCCAATGACTGCAAAACCCCCTTAAAATTAAAATAAAAAAATACTGTGTTTTACTCAACCCACATGTACACAGTTCGACCAAAGGTTTCCTTAAACACAGAGCAATATGAAAACAATATACCATACTCCAGCACAGCTGGGCTCTTCCTATAAAGCACACCTGAAGAACCAGACTGAACTCACAGTTAGCTATATTCACTGGGGTAGCACTAATGTGCATTCTTTTACAAGAGTAAAACAGATGGAAACTCAATGTTGCAGTACCGAGAAAATCACAAACCATCTTTGCTTAAGTTCTTCCACCCCTGGAATACTAAAGTGCAAGAGATAGACTGGACCAAGCAGAGGGCAAGTGAGTCCAGCTATTCCGTAGTCTCCACTAGAGGATCATGTTGGAATAGAAAGCTGAACTTGTAGATTTGCTGGACACTTAAGGAATACTCTCTGCATCAGAGAGAAGTGAGAAGTCATCGAATGAACCCTCTGCGTTTGTGACTGCACCCTTTGTATGGACCCTGCTCACCTCGAGAGGTGCAAACCCCCCCCCCACAGGGTATGGACTGACTTCAGGTTCACTGTGCCTCGTTTCTTCTCCCTTTGCATGTGAAATCAAGACAAACTGTGCCCACTAAAAACACTCGCTCAAAATCCTACTCCCATAAGCTTAGATTTGACATTCCTGAATAATGGAATGGAGGTTAGTGCTTAACTGAATCAAATTACAGGACACTGCTTCTTATTTGAGGGATTGCTCGGAGACAAAAGCTATGACTTCAGTTTTTCTTATTATGTGGAGAGGGAAGGAGTAGGGAAGCACTTATTTGTTTCTTTGGCTGGAAGGATATGTTATTACACATAAGGCAACAAATGCATTGACGTATTTATTTCCCAAGGGAAGTGACAAATCAGTATATACCAGGAGAAACTTTGTCACTTGTCCTAGAACAATCCCCTCTGTTGCTCTGGGTGACTGCATATGCTCTGCAAACAATTTAATTTTTTTCATACAGATTTTTATGATGTTTACCATTAGGCTACCAACATCACAGATAGAACACCCCACACACAGAGTCAACACATAGAGGTTTATTCAGGAACTTGAGAAGGTTCTGATTTCCTTGTTCAGCTTGGGGAAAAGTTGAAGCTGACTTATTTTGCTCTTCCTGGCATCTTCAGCACCTCTTTTTCACTCACAGTAATATAATGCAAAAAATGGTTTTCACCCACATTTATAAATAAATCTCAGAAAAAAAATCAGTCTTAATATATTGGTTTATAAACTCTTTTTTATATATACCTTCTTAAATATCCTGTTACTGTGGCATATGAGACTAACACACTGGCTGTGGATGTACCACTTTGCTACTTTAAGTTGAAAAAAATCCCTTCAAAATTAAGAACTCAAAGTTATTCTACAAAGCTGAAGCTTCAAAAGAAAAACTGTTAACACAGGAAACTATTATCTTTGAATATGTGTTTAGGTAACTACACTTATTTTTCATTGCTTGCAAACTTGCATTAAATCATATTTCTTTACTTTGCTACCTAGAAGCATCCTTTTGTTGCTTGGGGTTTGGTGTTTTGGTGGTTTTTTTTGGTTTTTTGGGTTTTTTTTTGGTTGGTTTGTTTTTGTTTGTTTTTCATTTTAAGATTTTTTTAAAGCACATAATACAATAACTGTATACAATGGTGTAAGTACTGCATTCAGGGCAACAGGCTCTGCCCTGAGAACATGTCCTTCCCATTTTAAGGCAATAAAGAAAATGCGCCATGGCAGTCTCCTTAACTGTTACTGTTTTCACCTTGTGTTTCTCATGCTGCTAAAGTGCTGAATTGCACGGGTGTCACAGAGGTATGCAAAAACAGCTCCACTCAGTTAGCAGAATCAGACAAACCTTGATGAAAACCAAAACCAGTGGCCACAACTGACACACACTACGGGTGACCATGATGTGCCTCATGGTGTTTAACAGGTTACGAGTTCCCTGTGCCTGCTGGCATATTGTCGCTACGTGGACAAGGACAAAGATCCAAAGCACTCACTCACAGACTGACATGGAGCCCCAGGGGAACCAGCAGACCAGGTTGCGCCACCCAAAGGGCCATAAGATCACAGAGGGACATCCAGTAGAGAGAAAATCACTCACCTGGGAGTAGTATGAGGGCACACATCCCAGCAAGTCTCTGTGGCAGTGTCCCAGTCCCCAGGGCAAGGCCTCACCTCACAGACCTGCTGTGGGTGAGGTAACTGTTCATCCAAGGCTCGTGGCTGTATGTGGTCACAGCCCTGTGCTGGGGCCCCTCCTCGGCCAAGGGCTCCCACCTTTGCCACTGCCCCCACCAGGTGCAGCCCTTGGCCATGGTGCACCCGTCTGTTGTGCTTTAACCTCATCAGGAAGCTCAGCCTCACAGAGCTGCTGGGTCACACCCTCTCAGTGGGATGGAGAGAGAACTGTTAAGGGTGAAGTGAGGAAATGCATGGCTTGAGAAATAGGTAAAGCAAAACCAAAGCAAAACAATGAATTTGTTACGAATTCCCGTGGGCAGGCAGAGACAGCAGAGCTCCATCATATGGAATGGTGACTTAGGAAGACATAAGACCATCACTCTGAACATCCCCTCCTTCCTTATCCTTCCCCCAGCTCTATATGCTGAGCAGGATACCCTATGGTATTCAGTATTCCTTTCCTGTGTTGGGGTCAGCTGTTGTCTATCCTCCCAACTTGTGCACTCCCAGCTTCCTCACTGGTGAGGTGGGGTGAGAGGCAGAAAAGGCCTTGGCTCTGTGTAAGAGCTGCTCAGCAATAGCTAAAACATCTCCATATTTTCAACACTGTTTTCAGGACAAATCCAAAACACAGTCCCATACCAGCTACACTGAAGAAAATTAAGTTCTCTTCCCCAGCCAAAACCAGCACACTGCCACAGCCGTGGTGTAAGACATGAAAATAAGGGCATGAAAGTCTGTTAGCAGACAATATTGGCCAGCAGGGTCTGTGTGTGATGTCCTCCTGGCTCATTTGGGGCTTGTTTTTGGGGTTGTTTTGAGGAGAGGAATGGTTGTTTTGAGTTTAGTTTCTAGAACAGGTGAGTAGTAACCTCTATGGAAGCATTTTACTCAGAAAGTTGGTACATTAAGTGAGTGGTAAAATAGAATGAACCAAATTGGATCAATGGGTCAAATTCACTTTTTGAAAGTAAAAAAGTATGATTCTATTTATTTCAATGAAATTCAATGAAATTCAGAATTATTGCAAAGCACCATAATATAAAGGGATCTTATGCAATATACCATATCTGGCAAGTATGGGACTTACAGAATAAATGACAAAATCTGTCTGTGCGGAGTATGCCTTCTTCAGTGAGCTGCTGTATTGATTATAAAAGCTACTGGAACTTGTAACCTGTTCCATATAAGTGAGATACAGGCAAGCAGCTGATGCGTGAGTAATTTACTTGAATCAGGTCTCTTCATTGCTACACTTCAGCTGGGAATGAAAATGCAAAAGTTGTTTGGCACAGCAGAAAGCTCCCTTAGCTGGAGAAAAGCTGTTGGATCCCACTGTTCACAGTATTTGATCTTAAAACACTAGAGGGCTGCACACCTTGAAATGTCTGTACAGTTCTACCCTCTTATGCAAGCTGGCTTTCATAGTCTCTGCTGTTTAAACAGATTTCAAATTTGGCTTTCTTCTAGTGTTGCCCCCCATGCCCCCGGCTCCCATTCTGCAGTGGCAGAGGTAGAATTACTGCTCCCTCAGCTTCAGTTCCACTTGCAGTAAGAAAGTAAAGGGTTGCTTCTAGAATTTTCTTCCATTTAAAATAAGCATATTGTAGGCCTCTCAAACAGTGTCCTCACTCACACTGACTTCACTGCAGGCTCAATTCTGAAGTCACTTAAGTGTAAAAACGACTCATACAATGAGAATAAACAATATCATCAAATGGGAACTTCAATTTTGTATATGAGACTGATCGAGCTAAGTAAATCTTCCTGTTTAGCAACAGGATACAATGTCCTTAGTCTCACCTTTGCTGGAGCAGAACTGAGAATAAAATGACTGCGTAAAGAACCACAATTGTTCCCTCCTCTTCTTTTCCTCCATCCCCAATAAGGGGAAGGAATAGTCAGTCCAAGGGAAGTTGCACATTTCGTATTTGCTATCAGGATTTATCAGACATTTTGTAGCCTCTTCTGTGCTTTCTGGAGCTTAGAAGAATGCATGAGCATTTTGAGGAAGAAGGCCATGTGGCTTGTAAATAAAATATACACGTAGATCCCTAGTTGCAGGAGAGAATTTGAAAATATCATTCAGGTGGACTTAAACTGTTCTAAAATCAAAAGGCAAAATAAACAAATATGAAGTTGGTTAGTTTTGTACTCTGAATGCTCTCTGAGAAGTCTAGAGTGCTTGATGTCACTATTTGTTTTTCTTGCCAGCAGATTACTGAATTGTGATCTCTGTTTTGCTGAGGGAAGGTAAAAGCAAATTAAAGTCGCTGAGTCTGTCTGCCATGGGTCATTTTGAAAGGTGCAGCCCTTAAAGAGGTTTAGTTCTAGTTCTCTCTGGAAGATGGTTTCTGAGGAAGAAAAATATATATGGCTTAAGACTCAGGAAGACAGAGCAAAAATATATAGAGAAGATAAGCATATAAAGCAGGTTTTTCTGGGTAAAGCAATATGTACAATCAGATGAATAAAAGGAGGAGGCATGCTGTTGCACAGCTATTGACTTGGGGGAAGAAAGACTCCAGCAGTTTATTTTATTTGTGCTGAAGTGATGGAAGTTAGTTATGCATGCTCCCTGAAACTGGCCCTAGAGCACATTTTGGAGAGGTGGGGGAAAAGACAGCTTTACAGCACAGAAACATTCAGTAATCCATGAAGGAGACCTGAAAATGAATGCAACAAACCCAAACTTCCCTCTAAAGCCAAAGGACTAGCCAACCACTCTGAGTTCTGGTGTTATTTAAATTATGTGTTCACAATATAATTTCAAATGCTAATTTAATTTCCAAAATTAATTCAAACATTGCATACATTCATAATTAAAACTGAATTTACCTAAATTTTAAAATTCTGTTGAATTTAAGTGATTGTTTTTGTCCATTTTTCTTACCAGGTATTTTAAATTGACATTCAAAAATAAAGGATGCATTTAGTTCAAGTACTATGTAGTTCCTTTTAGTCCCATGGGAGTTCATAAGCATTTTGTAAAGTAATTCAGAGAAACTTCAAACTCTGTATGATCAATAAGGCTCCCAAACCTTGCAGGCACATTATCAGTCATAGCTAGTTTAAGTCCCATAAAAGAATTTAAATCCTTAAAATCAATCCACTCCTTTTTTTGATAAGAGAAAATTATCAGATTGCTGGCTAGTAGAAAAATCGTGAGAAACACAAAATTTATTCAATTATCTCATTATTTAATTATTTGACTCTTAAATAATTAAAAAACCCTAATTGGCAGTCTTCTTCATTTAAAGAACATAAGATGTTCTTCTGATTACTCTGACCAGCTCATAAACCATTAGTGTAATAATCCCTGTTTCTAGTGTAATAATCCTAGTGTAATAATCCACAGCACATGTATCCTCCTGTGACTTACCCTGGTGTGCAGATGAGATCTTGAGAAGAAAAGTTATCATTCTTTTATTAATTAAAAACCTGTTCTCAGTGGTTAAAAATATGTCACCATTTTAGGATAATTCACCTGAAATCCACTAAGTTTCTGATTAGCAGAATTGGGTTACTTTTAACTTCTGAGTTTAGACGAGGCAAATTAATTTTGATTAAAGGTATTTATACTTCTTTTTGTAGCCCCTAATTTGATCTTCCTTGTCTTTCAGCTGTGGTGCACATCTCCTGTTGCAAAGCTTATCTTTCAAAGGATCTTTAATACAGCAGTAATTTTCACAGCAAACCTCTAACTTCTTTTCCTTCCCTTTCCTTTCCTCTCTTGCTTGAGTGGAAGAACAGCAGACTACTCACACATGAAAGTTTACAGTGGAAAAATTACGATACTGAATATTCAGAACCTAATCCTCTACCTTTTCATTCATAGTTATGTACAGGAGGAGTGAGTGGAGCAAATATCTGTCCCTAAAAGCACCTGAACCTTTTTTCACATCTGCCCTCATTTTCGTCATCATTTTTATAAATGTAGGCCATGTGGGGTGTCCAGACAATCCCTCTTTTCTTTGCCAGCTTGTATTCATCCTAAAACTATTTTTGCCCTGAACACAAAGATATACACATAAAGTCACATGAAGACAAAGATGTATGGCTTCGAAGAAAAGATACAAGAGACCTTTCACTCTTCCTTCTCTCTAGTCACACAGAAGCTTGGCTGATCACAGTAACATCTGAAAACAAAGTCTTTCAAGTATTTTTAAGGTGTTAAAGTTACTAGGATCACTATTTCTGTGGGAGTTCTATGAATGGAAAAGGTACAGACTCTTGTGAAATGTGTCCAAACTTATTCAAACACAATTCTAAAAGAAGTCATCCATTTAGTAATCTCCAGCTAAGACAACAAAAATAATCATCCTCTCAGTTTCTTACCTTTATTAAAAAAAACCAAAATCTTAAGCAAAAGGTACTGGATAAATAATCTATTGAACTGATAACCATTATAGAGCCCGAAAAAAAATGGCTTAGCAACAGTATTCAAAGTACCTTCAGAACAAGAAGGCATAACAATTATTAATTATACTAATTTACTTACATTCTGACAGAATTAAGTATTTGTGAGTTTCAATACTATTTTTTAACGTGAATTTTTGAAAACTAGATGAAAGCATTAAACAGCACAAATGGTAAATCACTGAGAGCTTAATTTTCAGATGTATAATGTAATGGGAAAACCGACAACTGCCAGTTGACCTCTTGTTTCCTTGCTTTCTGTACTGTGATCATTGAGGTGAAACTCTCTGACATATCCTTCAATTTTTCAAAAGCAAGAAAATGAATAAAATACCCTTTCAGTGATCCTGGTATTTAAATAAATGACATTTATAATAGGAATGCACTTTTGCCTCCACTTTAGAACCTTTTTCAATTTCTTCCGAACAGCCGTTGTTTATGACAAGGAATGACAGACCATTTCCATTTCCATCTCTGATTCCTGTAGCCAGGTCATACTGTCTCATGCAGAGCGGGAGGGAGAGGGCAGCTCATTCTGCTACCCAGGTCTTATCTGCAGTAGCCAGTGAGTGGATGGACTGACACCCAAGACTGAGCATGCAGGGCCCACCTTGCCTGTGTGCAAGCCTCCTATTGCACAGTGATTCCTTTAATAGCAGCCTTTTGTTTCTGCACTCAGCTGTATTTGATGAGAGCAGAGCCTTTGTGCTAAGATGTTCCAGCACTTGCTTCTAGTCAATTGTGGGCAAAGTTGGCTGATCCTCAAGGAGAATGTTGGACAGCACCAGAGGACCACTTTCATGCCTATACTTTTCCCAATGTGTGGTCAAGTTCTGATGCAGGAGAAGGGTAACCTCAGCAGACTCCATCTCTCACCTTCAGTTTAGACCTACCAATCTAAAAGTGTTTATCTACCAGGCAGATAAGGATAATTTTGAAATTAATTGTGCAGTCTATGCATATTTGTAAACTTATTATGCAACTCTCTTTAGCATTTCATTGGGCTATTGATACTAGCATAGATGAAGTTTATAAATTAATTCTTTGGACTCGTTTGCAATTTGAGACTGCTGGCAACTATATAAAAAAATGTACAACAAACCATACAATTCATCAGCATTATGATCCTATACATCTAGGAACAGCTATTGTGAGTGCCAGTAGCTGTGTAGGAATGTCTGCATGTTTATTGTTCCCTCCTGAGGCAACAAGCTTTGTCTGAAATGAAAGCTCTGTGTCTTGACTATCCCTTGAGAACTATAATTACAGCTATAGAGGATACCATACCGACTGTCGAGCGATTGAAAAAGACTGACAGGCAAATGCATTTTGTGTCCATTGCTCTGGTATCAGATCCTCTGAAAGCTGAAATGCATAGGCAATGGGCCAATCTAACCTCAGAGTTAGAGGATTGAATATATCAACATCAATAGAATGATAGCTTTTCATATTGTTCGTGACTTTGGCCCAGTGCCTTCAAACAGAACCAAAATAAGTACTGAAAAAAACAAGCACTGCATTTTCAACATTGTTAGTTCTAAATAATAACTACAGCTTCTGGCATACAGCTGAGTGCTTTTGCTAACTAAACACACCATATCTCCAGATAGAAACCAAAGTCCATAGACTTGTCAGAGAATGGAGGCTGAGGACATGATCAGCTGAAATACAGAGGCAAAGATAAATAGAAGAATTGAAAATGCTAAATCATGCTTGAAATTTTAGAGCATGTTGGTAATAAAACTCCCTAAGATTTTTCAGAAAATATCTCAAACCATCAAGATCCACTCCTAAAAACAAAGACACAATGGAACTGGCAAAGTACAAAATATGAATGTGAGGAAAATAATATGAACAGCAAGATTATTTCAGATTAAGTTGTCATCACAATGTAAATGAGTTAGGAGCATTTATATTCATCTTTCTCAGGATTTTTTTCTTTAAGCAACCACAATAAATTAGTGATAACTTCTGAAGCCAAAGCAGCCTTATAATTTGTTGCAATGTGCAAGGATTTTACCCTTGGCTCAAACTAATATATTTTTAGGCTTTAAGTGAATTCCTTGAGAGACAAAAGATTTTTGACAAATCTGGGTTCATCTCTTGAGTAAACTTTGTTAAAGGCAAATTCAAATAATCAAATGTTATATCATCCCATTTTTCCCATATTTGTATTTTAAAAGAAAAGTAATGAATTGTTGGTTTGCTACTTATTGGTTCACATAGAAAATTGAATTTATAAAGAATTTGACTAATCATCAGTTCAGGTAGTAATAGGTTAGGAATTTCAATTTAGACAGAACATTTTAGGTATTTAAATAGCTGGAAATGTACTGTCATCCTTAATAAGAACAATCTCTAGTATTTTGTATGACAAATTAATCCTGAAAATGGGCATCATCAGTAATCTCATCACCAACTTTATGAATGACTTTAACATAAACTCAACAGATTTCTTCAACATGCCAGCAAGAAAATTCCCCAGCACAGTATAGATATATTAGTCTTATCTGAGTGTGAACCATGCAGCTGCGTTTTCTCATCAGACGCAAAAGACATCATACTTGGGATGATCCCCTCTATAATTTATCAGTAACTGAACATGCAGCAACAGAACTGAGAATCTTCGTGGATATAGCATGACTGTATTAGCAGCTAATTTATGTGCTTTAAAAGCCATCAAAATTGAGGGTGAAATGTAAGTCAATGTAAAATTGAAATGTAAAAATGGTCTCAATGAAAAATATTACAAGATACTAGAAAAGTTAGTAATTTACTTTTTTTTAAATTTATTTTAATTAGGATTTGCATAGAATAATGCAGAGGAATGAGTTTTCTTAATCTTCACTGTTCCAGTTCTCATCCTACAAAGGAGATCTTTTTCCATTTTGAAACAAGTAATAGAATATGAATACCTAGGAGTAATGTCAATAAAGGTGATACCAGTCGCATCTTCAAGATTTTTAAAGAGCTGTTTAACACATCATCTAATATTTCGAAATCAAATAGGAGCGTAAGGAAAAGGCGGTCTCCCTTGCTTTGTAATGCTCCATTAGATTTTGCTGTGCTAAAAAACATTAGTTCTTGTGATAGAGAAATCTCAAAAATTAAAACTGTGAGTTCAAGAACTTAAAAAAAAAAAAGAGCCAGGTCAACATGAGAAACAGCTATTTGAGCTTAACCAGACTTCAATAAACCTAGCATCTTGAGGGATGTTACTGAGAGCAAACATTGAGAATGAGAGGCTGGCAAAGGACATCAGCAGACGTGACTGATAAGGATTCAGAAGGAGGACCCCAAGGGAAACTGTTTGTTTAGTTGGAGCCCCAAAACCCTCCTAATAAATTTTCTTTGCATCACAAGGTGTACAAGCTCTTTTATCTCTGATACTCTACTGTCTTTTCTCTGTTGATTGACTTAATTCAATGTTTGGGTAACGCACAATGTCTGACTGATTAATAGCCATATTTTTCAGACAGGAACAGAGAAGAAATTAGCTTTTATAAGGCTGCCTAATATATCTTTCTTTGTTATATCTCTGATCACTAAGGCCTATTCTTGTTAAAAGTTGTTTAACATTTTGCTTGCATATGACAATAAACTCAGGGTTACATCTTGTAAACAACTAGAAAGTCTTAATTTGGATTTTTCTTGGAGATTTGGTATTATTTACTGGGTTTCAGTGCTTTCAGCATTTATTGTGCTAATCACAGTTTCATTATATTTTGACAATACCATATTTTGATACATTTATCATGCTCTGTAGGCATACAATAGATTGAAGAGTGGCAGAAAAGAATATAAGATAACTGAAAAGACAAAATACTTGAGCATCATTTTACTGTACTAGCTAACCTTCACTACTGTTATGAAGACAAGAAGAGCAAAGGTTCTACAATGAAAGGTTGAATGGCTTAGTAACAGCACTTCTCAACAACTCGGCCCTTCATATGATGTTCTAAAAGCAGACTGACCAACCAGCTCTTTGGAGAAAAAAAAATCCTTTTGAGAACTGATCCTCTTTAGAAAAAATGTTTCATACTGTTCCAAAATGAGTCAGACCCAATTTTAGCAAACTGTGTCTGGTATTCTATTCGTTGGTGACCTTATTTCAGATGAACACCTGCTCTTTCCTTCCATATTCAGTCTTTTCAAGAGCTACCTGAAAAAGCTGTGATGTCAGCTTATCACAGAAGCTTTCCTCCCTCTGATTGCTCTTTCCATCCTACTCTTCGTGCTTTGTTGTACTTTAAGGTACATCATGAGTAACAGTAGTGTGTGCATGTGTGTGTGAGTGAGTGTATGCAATATTTTTATACCTTCTTATTAGCATAGAATGGTCTCAATATCGTAATCTACTGAAAATAGGCCACTTATGAAAGAGGGATGGTAAGGTTCACATCCAAGCACCAGCTTCAATTTTAGGTTTGGTTACTTCACATCCTTCTTAGAAACACTGGCTCCCCCCCGTCTTAGAATGTTTTTCATTCAGTGAAGTCTCATTTTCATCAGTTTTGTTTCTTCTGCCATTAAGAGGAATTAGCATGTTTGTTAGCTCAGCTACTTTCTTTACACTCTGTTTGAACAAATATAAGTTCCACTACACATAAAGTATAAGACTAATTCTCATCTCAGTATAAGACAATAATTTATTTTCCTTGAGTTTTTAGTCTTCTAATAGATAAATTAAAATGGATGCCTAAAATAGTCCTCATTTCACTGTTGCAAAAGTCCAGCACCATAAACAAGCTTCAAACTTTCAAAACTTAGCAGCCCAGTTTCTCAGAACCACAGAATTGTTGAGGATGGAAGCGACTTTGAGAGTCCATTTAAACCAACCCCTCATGCTCAAGCATGGACACACAGAGCTGGTTACTTTGGACAAAATGCTGATGGATTTTGAATATCTGAAAGGATGGAGACTTCCAATCTCCCTGGACAATCTGTCCCTGTGCTTGGTCCCCCTCATAGTGAAAAAAAAATGTTTCCCCATATTCAAGAGCAACCTCCCATGTTTCAGTTTTTGCCTTTACCTCTTGCTCTGTCATTGGGCACCACTAAAAAATGTATTGCTCTTCTTTGCTTGATCCCTTTAGGCATTCACACACATTGGTATGTTCCCCACAAGCCTTCTTTTCTCTTTTTTTCTAAACAGTTCCAGATCTCTCTGCCTTTACATCACTGAAGAGATGCTCAAATCCCTAAGCATCTTAGTGGCCCTTCACTGGACTCTATGTCCATACCTCTCCTCTACTGGGGACCCCAGAACTTGATACAGTACTTCAGTTATGGACTTAGCAGTAACTGGATAATATCTAATGCAACAGAATCCATCTCCAAGACTAGGGCTCCTAAAAATTATGAGTGGAATCCTAAAATTAATCTTTCTTGTGTGTAAGCATTCTAATGTGAAATTTTTACTGTTACAACTTTATTATTTAATGTTTACCAGTCTTTATTTTCACATTTCTTAGTCTACTACAAAAATTTAACTACAAAAATATATTTGTATTACCTTTGAGTAGGTTACTCTCTATGCCCATTAAAAATGTAAACATTTATCCGATTCTGCCTTCTTCTTCATTAATATCTTACAATGAAGATATACATAGATTGAATATGAATATGTGTGTGCTTTCTAGAATATTGTATATAGCTTAATTGATATGTGTAGCCATGATAACTCACATCAACTAAGAATTGGGTCCCCTTTTTCCAGACAAGCTTTTGTTCATTCAGCACTGCTTTTAAACATGCTAGGATCGAATTCCCTGCAAACAGCCAAATTTAGAACAGGCACAACAGAGGAGCAAATGAGCAAGCTTTCTTGTTTGTCCTTACTTGCCCTCTCCTTCACAATATCCTTGACCCAAAATAACCACTCCTAGGCATGAGATTGTAAAATAGTCTGAATGATCATTCAGCTTTCCTTTTATTGGTGTCTGTAGCTAATGAATGTGCATCAGGTTTTACCTCTACAGCAAAAATTGTATTGATTCAATATTAAATTGATAATATATGTGTATAGCAGAGACAGCTAAACAGACATTTGCTTTTTAAACCATTTAAAACAGATGTCTTTACTAATTTATTCTGATGCATTTAGTTGCACAATTTCTTCATACTCAGTCACAGTCACACTGAAGTTCTAATTTGCATTAAGATTCTATGGGTTGTCTTGCAGCCATCTGTAAAACCTTGAAGATAACCACAGATATACTGAAAGAGGAAGTTTCCATGCCACACTTTATTTAATGAATATTATCCATCAACCTAGGGAGCTATTATTAAAGGTTTGGGGTTTTTTTTTGAGTTTTTTTTTTTTTTGGTGGTGGTGCTGATGATGGGGATATCATTAAAAGAGAGAAAAAACCAGCCATATATAAGTGAGAGATACACAGCCTAAAGGAAATAACAAATCATCACTTTTTCAAACAACTTAAAGGTGTTTGCTAATATGGTAGCAATCTGCTGTGAAGTCAAGCTGTAAATAGATTCTTTTGTGTTAGATTTGCATGCACAAGATGTTAATCAGTTCAAAGCTCAGACACTCATGTTCCCTAGAATTATAACAAAACAAAGCTCTCTGACATCTCTATAAATGGAAATACTCTGAAAGAATTGGAGAGAGCACTATGTCTCGTTTTTATGTACAGAACATTAGCTATCACATCTAAAAGATCAAAAATAAAAAGGAAAGCTTAAGTGCTTGGCTAATTATATGCTAGTGCACAAACTATGCGGACATTGTTTGGCTACATTCCACCTACACAGAGCTAAAATTCAGCAGCTCAGGAGATGTGATCTACCTCTAAGCACTTGGATTACCAAGCAGAGCACTTTCTGTCACAATGTTCCTGTTTGCCATCCATCAGGTATATGAATACTTCAGTAGAATCATTGTTAGTGTAAAAAAAGGGAACAGAATAAGGATTTCAAAGCTTGTTTCCTTGACCACCCTTCATTTCTAGGAACAGACATTTTTTATGCCATCTATCATTGGATTATAAGTAAATCTTCGGGTGACAACAGTTTCTATATCCCAGATGCCAAATTATAGACTCAGATACATGTCATGCATCTCTGAGAAGCTTAAACAATCAAGTTCTATGTTGCTAATTTTAGTACGTGCAGCTATTGAAAAGACAACTGCACTTAAGTTCAGCTCTGATTCTCTCAATATGTTGAATTCTTACTTTTGTTTTGTATATGAACAAATCACAGGCCTTGTATATGGCTGTTATAAGATAACTGATCCTTTCTTTGAGGTCTGTGCTTACCGAACACATGCAACCACTTTTTATAGCATCCTTTCCGTGTATCTGTTGTTATTATTCATCATTCTTGCTTCAGAAGACATCCTTTCACTCATATTTCAGAAGAATAGAGCAAGAATCAGCTTGCTTATGAAGTCATGGTGATCACTCTGTTTTTTTACATAATTTTTTTAAGTAGTGAATAGGTGAATTTGGTAAGCAACCTTGAGAAAATCCCCATTTAAAACAAATTAATACCTAAGGCAAAAAGGAGCATGAAAAGATGAAGAAAAGATATATTAAAGAAGTGCCTTGGGAGGTGCTGCCTTTTCAAGAATCATGAAGAAGTGGGAAAAGAATGAGGAGTTATCTTTTGTCAGGTGAAAGCCAAAAAAAGCTGGTGCAGCAAGAAGCCAGGACAAGGTATTTTTTATCTCAAAAAATACATGCTGGAGGAAAAAAAAAAGGTTTTTCTAAACAATATTTACTATCATACTGCAGCTTTTCTGAATGTTTTTACTTCTGCAAATCCAAATGCAAATCACCTTATCAGCTATCTCTTTGTAGCATTGTTCCTGTCTTCTACAGGTTGCAGACTTTAGGGATAACCCAGGTCTGAAATAATCCTAATGACTTGAGTGCAATTGAAGGATGAATCAATTTCCAGTTAAAGGTCAGATAATCTACAATTTTTCATTCACATTTCCACAGGATTACACTGGTATGGGATCCTTTTGTGCTCCTTTGTAATATATCAGCGAAATTCCAGATTATGGAAAAAAAGTAAAATCTACATAAACATGGGTACCTTAATTTTTTCCATTAAAAAAAAATGCAGGTCACTTCATTCTAGCCTCTCACTCTACTTCCATATGGAAATGGCAACATCACTGTATGACCCAATATATGGTAGAATTCAACAAGAACCTGACAGAGTGAGAAAGTCATACTCCATGGCAGTGGAGTTGTGACCTTAACTTTGCTTTTAGTAAGGGAAGTGAAGGATGAAAAAAGTTGGTATATCCCCTAGGGCACTCACCCAGGTAAATCTTCACAGGTATCTTCTGGTAAATGATGATGTAAAGAATGATGGAATCAAGACAAAGACTTCCAGATTGCCTAATGTAGACATCCTTTAAGAGTAAGATTGCATCAGGACTTCTCGTGCATCAGTTTGGAGGGGGTGGACAGGCCTGTGCCCCAGTTCTTGTTCCCTGCCCTTGCTGTGAGAATACAGGGGTTCTGCCATAGAATAAGATTAAACATTCAAGGCAAGATAAAGCTATCTTATCCTTAAACATATGTCCCCTTCAAAAGCTTAATACAAAGCAGGTCTAGAAAGTCTGCAGCTATAATGATTTCATGTTTTGCTGATCCCAGCCTTTTCTACTGAAAGACTTTTTACTGGTCCCTTGTGGAAAGCTGAGATCAGCATTTAAATGCAAGTCTATCTATTTAACATAAGTCCTCAGCAACCCAGTAATAGTCAGTGATACTGAGAATTTATAAGTAGTTATGCATGGATACATATATAAATGAAATGCATATTACACTTTTTATAGCTGATGACTATATATTCAGACTTTTTTTTCAAAATAATTGCAAATTCTTTGGGTTTTTTTCCACTTTCTCTATTAATTAGGATGCAAAACCATTACCTAACAAGAATATTTTTCTTGTTTGCAACATCTTTCTGCAGACAGTTAGGGACCAATTTTAGGCATTTCCCATCTCCTAATTTCTATACCTAACATACATTGCTTCCTCTCCTAGGTAACAGGGAAGCTACTACACATGTAATGGGGAATACCAGGAAAATACTCTATGTTCTTTCTATTTCTTTAGTAATAATCCTTACCACCTATTTTAATGTGATAGATAATTTTTACTGTAAATTAGAATTCTTATGAAAGAAAATGAGAAAACTGAAACATAATAAAGCAATCCACCTTGTGCAACATGCAGCCCCTATAGTTGTTATTTTCCTTCTCTTTTCCCCTCTGCAGAAACTCCAGACAGCAAAACTGTTCTCAGCAAAAAGCTAACAAAATCCTATTCCTTGTGCTGTGCATCATGCCAGTTAAATCATTTAATACTAAAGAATTTTTTTTTCCATTGAAAGGCCTTTAGGAAAAGCTGATCAGTGCAGAAGGTTTCATGTTCTAAGGTTAAAAGGGCTTCTAGCCTGCACATTCAGCTCCTTCTCTTACTTCGTAATCTAGAGAAACCTGGCTAAATCAATCTCATCCTCTTCAAATAAAGTATACCAGACTTGGCACTTCTGTATCTGCACATTGCAATTTTGCTTCCCACAGTGCCAGTGAAGCAGTGTGAGACCTTGTCAAACCTCATCAGGGAGTGAGCATGAAGATCAGGATCCCCAGCCTGGGGTCCCACACCCCTAAAGTCCTGACTTCAAAGTGACTCCCCCATGCCTCCATTAGGAGCAGTATATACTGCATATCTATGTCTGGAAATTTTCTTAGTTTTTTTTTTTTTTAGCCCATTCTTAACTTAATGCCCTAAGCATCTCTCTGCATTTCCCTGGCCCTCCAGTCAGTATATGCCTCCTGTCTCATCTGCTGCCTCCTATAACTGCCAAATTTCTGCAAGATTCAGTTTAGAGCTGATTGTCAAGATTTCTCTGAGCCTCTTAGCTCTTCCATGTTCTTTACCTGTGGCTGAACACAAGGCATTTCACCTCTCAGCTTTAATTTTTGTCACTTGTAAAATGGAGAAAATAATCTTTAGTACTTGCCATGAAAGAAGTCAATATTTATCATTGATAACCAGAATGTAAAATCTGAGATCTCACACTTGGGTCTTCATCTTTCTTCCTTCAAAATCAATGCAAAGTTCTCATTGACTCAAGGAGAGCAGCATGTAGCCTTTGCTTCTTTATGAACCCAGAAATACTGTGATGACTGAGATACGAAAGCACTGACAGCCATTGGCTTTCAAATAGATGTTCAGTAGCAGTTATGACTTATCACCACTACTGTCTCAGAAAGGAACCAGGAAGATTGATTCAATTTTGTTTTTATTAGAGGTAAACTTTTTTTTAAATTAAAAAAAAAGCAGCACCATAAGATTTGTATCTTACTGCATGAATAAACCTGTTCCTGTTCACACAGCAGTCACTGAGTGTGAACTGGTTTCCATGTAATAAGGACAAAACTTTTATTAACCCATTTGATGTCCCTCAAATTAAATGATTAGGAAGATTTCAATCTAGCATAATGCCAGTCTGCTCAAATCTGGAATCATAGTGTGGGGAGCAGGGTGCAGTGGGGTGTGGGGGTGCAGTGTTTTTGTTTTTGTTTTTTTTTTTTAAGACAACAACTGCAACAATAAAAATGTCTTTCCTTTTCACCTTAGGAGTTTCTAGTCCAGAAACACCACAGAGACAGAGCAAAGAAGGCAATGATTTCCAGTTGCGGGGAGGGGGAAAACACTACTTAGTTGCACAGGCTCCTGTTTTGACTTCGTTTGGAAGGTTCTATAAGTACTTCTCTGAGGAACTTTATGCTAGTTTGAAAAAATATCTCACTTCAGGAAGAGTTCAGTCAGAAAAGAAGAAAGGGGTGTGTGCATATCAATAATGAGGTATTTCTGGGAACTACATCTTGGGATTGAGTTAGGTAATTTACATTACAGCCAGAGTATCATGTCACCTCTACAGAAGCAGACTCTCTGTGTTTTCAATCAGAATATGAATGTACAGTGTTTGCTGGATCAAACCAAGCATGCTTATGTAAATATGATTTTAGTTAAACTTAGGAGCCACACCACGTCACAGAGCTTGTAAAACTCCTGAGCTTGCCTCATTTGACTCTATCACATTCAGAATAAAAGTGAGCACAAATACACAAATGGAACAATCCACTCTGCTTCCTTTGGGATAACAGTATAGTCCCTCAGCTAGCTTCAAAGATGACGTCTGAGTGCTCCAAGCAGACACTGAGGCCAGCCCCAGATGAATTCTCTGCAACAGTACCAAATTGGAATAACCTATTTCAGGCCTGGTTCCCTCTGAGATGATAAAATTAACAGTACGCTTCTCATAGCTGTGTATCCTCAGTATCTGAACCTATGCTGTGCCATTCGAGCTCCTTCAGCAATAAAAAAGCAAAACTGAAGGAATGTCTTCTGCAGAAGCATACGTATTTCTGCTTCTATTTTGCAGTGACAACATAAGGGCAGTCAAATTCTTAGACTCCATGGACAGGTAAAAGAAGCTTTCATATCTCTGATTAAATCAATCATTTTTCAATATGAAAAGCATTCTCCTAAAAATATGAGCATTTTCCTGAAAATAACTTCAGCCTCAAAATGATTGATATCTCTCCTGGATGGTAAAAGACAATAGAAATCTGCAAGCGGTTATGTGTAAAGGAACAAAGGAAGAAAGGCAGGAAAGAGGGAAGGAAGTAGGAAGACACATAATGTGTTTCTGTATCAACATGCATGTGCACTTATGCACAGAAATGAATCCCTCCTTTTTAATAAGGATTTTACTAGACATCAATATTTTAGGAGCATCCATAGTACACAGGAATAATCAGCAATATATATTGTTGGTGTCCTTCATAACATAAGATCAGAAAACTAAGAAAATTGGGATACTTCTGAAAAGAAATATCACTTCATAAAAGAATACAGTTAGATTACAGAAAGCATCTCAATGTTTCAAATTGAATATTTCCCTCTTCCAAAATAAAACAAAACAAAACAAAAGCCCCAAAAAATACAGGATAGGTAGGTATCTAATTCCTCTTCATTGGTTTTCACTCATTGAAGTCTTCTGCCAAGTTAAAGCAAACAAGTTGCATGCACGTATGTGGCTTGAGGAAAAAAGCTCTGCTTTTTAATAATGACTCTTGTAATTGGACCTCTCAATACATACAGAATTTTATGAGGCAGTACATACTAAGAATATTAACTTTCATTCTTCAGATATGACCATTTTTTGCTCTGTTAATCAAGTGTCCCTTTTGGGCTTTGTCCCCAGTTGAGTTTTCATCTACAAACTCAGTTCTGGAAATCCATGCTTAATCCCAGGGCTTCATCATCTTCTGGGATTTATAATTCCTGGTGTTTATCATTCTCTGGGTTTATAATACCCAAATATGAACCACTGTGGAAGTAGGATATTGCTGAGGTTCAGTGTAGGGGGCAGAAAACCATAATAATATATGTAGCTCATTTCTCAGTATTCTGTGTTCCTTCTTACAGTGTCACTGAACTATAAAAATCAAAGGTTCATCCAGCTTCATAAACTAAACAGAAGTAGGGGACAGACAGCATGTTTAGAGGCACAGTCCTTGGCAGTTTTAAGGCACCTACTGCTGTCATAGAAAATCCTGTGGTGTAGTTCAGGGGTTATCTAGGAATGGAGATAGTGCCCAGACTGCAAGACACTGATCATCTTGCCTTTAGGAGCATCTAGGCTGCATGAATGTGAACTGTGACATACTGCTTGTTCTCTGGGCTAGATAACAGAATTTTGCCCTTTTATTTATTTTTATTTTGTGGCTCCCTACAATTACCTTAAAGGAGGTTGTAGTGAGGTGAGCGTTGGTCTCTTTTCCCAGATAACCATAGATAAGTGATAGGACAAGAGGAAACAGCCTCAAGGTGGTCCATTGGAGGTTTAGATTTGGTATTAGGAAACATTTCTTCACTGTAAGGGTTGTCCAGCATTGGAACAGGCTGCCCAGAGAAATGGTGGGATCATCAACCCTGGAGGTATTTACAAGACATGTGGATGTGGTGATCAAAAATGTGGTTTAGTGGTGGATTTGGGGGTGTTAGGTTAATGGTTGGACCCTTTAAGGTCTTTTCCAACATAAGTGATTCTATGATTTGATGATCCTATTTACTTGTCTTGAAACAAACATTAAGAAATATTTTGCAACCTTTAAAATTACAGAGTCATGTAAATGAGGCACATATATTCAAGTCACTGCTTAAAACTTCACTGTGTCCATCAAGATGATGCTGTTCCTTTTCCAAATCTTAAAATCCATGATGCTGTATTCTTTTTAAAATCTTCCGAAAAAGGGCCATCCTCAAAAAAAAAAAAGCATTTTTTCCATAGTAAAAACAGAGAAAAGCATGTTGCCAAAGGAAAAATAAGAAAAGAAATTACATTTTCTGTATTTGTTTTTTTAGAGCAGGATGACTGACATTATTCTACCCCTAAGTGGAGGAGGATGTTGAAGTGTAGAAATAAAACTTGTCAAGAATACTGGCAAAAGAATATTTGCTGAAAATTGTTAAAGGAGTAACCACAATAAAATAGAAAAAAACACCTTACAGGCATACATGGATATAGAAGACAGTAGAAAGAAAGGGAAGAGGTTTCCAACCAATTCAGTTTTATTCTAGAAATATTTTATCATAAGACAGTGGAATTCAAAGCTGTAACATTTCTTCTCTATAACTCAACAGTTCTGTGGGATTCATGTCCATGAAGACACATGCTGAAGTGTTCTTGTATTGATGTGATGTTAATTAAAGAGACAATATTATTGCTGACCATATTTTCTCTTTGCACCCATTATTCATCAGGGGCACATGGCAAACTGCAGACAGTTGTCATCTAGATTATATAACTGTACCTTTTCTTTTATGCTCAGCAAGAACAAATAGTATTCTTTGAAATAAATACAAAAGAAAATATTTGCATAAAGAATTAAAAATGCAGAATTTGATCAAGTTTATCTATTTTATGGGTTCACAGCACATCATGTTCTAGGCATTTTTTCTGAGCATGCCTGCAATATCTCATTCAAGCAGTTTTAGATATCTACTTTCCATGAGAATAACACAGAATAAACTTTATATTTATGCTTAAAGTTTAACTTAAGCCTATTTCAGGGGGAGGAGGGGGTGACTTAATTTCCATTATTCTTCTTTTCTTTTTCTTTACCTGACAACTTTCTAATATAAAATGCATGAACAGTGAAATGAGCAGATCTCTAAGACTCCTGTATCCCTGGTGGGTTGTTCAGCTACGGGGATATACAACCAAGCACCTTCATGTTTGCTGTCCTAAATCCATGAATCTTGAATCCCTGTGTGCCCAAGTGGCCCAGTTTCAATAGTATAAGAACATTTTAGAGGATGGACTTTTTTAGGTTAATTCTTTCCCTCTGTTTCTTATTCAGTATAAAGTTTGGCATACCATAGACATTTTACCCTTCACTTTTTTGGTCTTTGATTACTAGACAGGTGTCAGAGAGTAGCAACTGTTTGAGTGCTAAGGCACTGACCCACAAGCTTGAAATTCAAGTCCTTTTTCTGAAACAGACATCCACATCTTACCCTGAGCAAGCCATAGAAGCAGTGCATGCCTCAGTTCTTAACTGGAAAATGGAAAACAGAAAAATCTTTAAAACCATGCTACATAATATAGTACAGTACATGACACAGTACATTGCAGAATATGAAAGGCAATCATATCCTATGGCAACGGCAGCTGTATTCACACTGTAAATATAAACTAAGGCTAGTTAATCCCAGAGAGAGGGGCATCTTTTTCACAGAAGTGTCACAGATTTCAATCAGCTTTAATGCCAATTGACTATAAGTCACTTGTGATCCCTGTATTGGCATCAGTCTGCTTTAGGCTAAGCTCTTCCACAACGTTGTGATATTTGTGTTTCCAGTACTGAAGGTATTTCAATTAATTTTAAAAGATCACTGAGATTTTTTTCCCCAACAATAAATAATTCTATCTGCTTCTGTAAAACCCTTTGTTTCCAACCCTTCAATTTTTGGCACAAAATGCCTGCCAATCTCCCTTCTCACTATTGAATGAAATACAGCATGGAAAGCAAAATGGAATAAGAAAAATGAAAATGGTGATGCCAGTGAGAGCTGCAAAAAGCAGCACTGATAATAACTCCCAGATTAAAAAGCCAGTGTGAAAGATGCAACAACAACAAAAAGAAATAAAATAACCAACCAACCAAAACAAAACAAAATAAACATACAAAAACAAAACAGACCAAAACAAAACAAAAAAACCCAAACAAAATCAAACCAAACCAAGCCAGAAACAACAACAACAAAAACAAACAACTTCAAAACCAAAACAAACCAACTAAACAAAACCAGAGCCAACATCAAAAACCCTATACCTGGAGTGGAAGTTGTAGAATATTTGAGCAGCTATTAACCAAATATTCACTGTTAAGCAAAAAAAGAAGTTAATTGTAAAAAGAAAATCAAAACTGAAGCCATACAGGAGAGAGAAAGGGAGCATGCTTGAAACAGAGAAAAAGAAACAAAGCAGGAGAACACTATATGTTTAAAGTCTCAGAGATATGACACATGATGCGTGGACACTGGTGTGTGACACACGCCTTCAATGCACAGCTCCACCAGTTTTCACTGGCTTCATCAAAACTTCACATCATATGATGTCTCAGAGACATCATCTCACAGACCTGTCATGAGATCCTTAGTTCTATCACCCATTATTTTTTGCCCTCTATCAACAGAGGGCAAAGCCATTCCATTTCCTAGGTTCCTATGCCTCTTTGTCCATAGGTGCTTTCTTACAATCACTTGAGGCTTCCTTACAAGCCTCAAATTTGTCACTGTATTGCAGAGCACAGTTTTGAGCCCCACTAAAGCCTCTAATTTTTTTCCAAATCAGTCA
The DNA here is from genome assembly GCF_000277835.1 of Geospiza fortis. Taxonomy (NCBI): domain Eukaryota; kingdom Metazoa; phylum Chordata; class Aves; order Passeriformes; family Thraupidae; genus Geospiza; species Geospiza fortis. The sequence continues at coordinate 759,634 of NW_005054433.1, read as the reverse complement.
TGTTTCTCATAGATGGAATAATTCCACGAGCTTCTTGGCATTAGTTTTTAGGGCACAGACAGCATTATCATGTCAGGAAGCAATGTATGTACAAAAAAAGCCACCATTCACTGTGTCACTAGGTCACAAGTGCTCCTCTATCTGAAAAGCTCTGTGAATTTAGGTGTATTACTTCATTCTTTTTTCTGCACTTTTCCCACTCCACATTCATCACTAACCAGTCCTGAGAGGTCCCAGTGCTGCCCCACAGAAGAAACACACTTCTGCTCTTTCTTCAACTCTTATAAAAACAGCTGAAAATGTACCAAGCAGCCACAAGAGCCAGCCAGGGATGGTGAAATGCTCAGCACCACAGTGTCAGTCCAGTAGGACACCTGGATCCAGGCTCATATCATCAGCATTCTGCTTCAGAAAACACACTGGCAAGGGGACACAAGCAGATTATTGTCACACCAGTCCACAATGCTCTCTATGTAGTGGGAGCCCTCTTCATGTGATACAAGGCGTGCATACACACACACAGAGCATATTTGGCAATGACTACATATTTGTGTATAAATTTTTATGAAATGTTTTCATTTCTAGAGAAAGAAAATGTACATTCAGCTGGCCCATAATGCATTCTCCTCTCACATTACTCTGAATCTTAATGACTAAGGTTGAAAATAAAGGTGTAAATGTTCATAAATTTTGGCAGCAAAAAATAGATTAAAATCACAGAATATGATTTATATTTAAATTTTAAATGTGAATTTTATATATGATTTTATATGTGAACAATGATACTTTTACTGAAGATAAAAACCAAAAAAACCTGTCAGCTTTGTTCTTTGTCTCTATTTTTTTAAAAGCTTTTGCAAAATCACCATGACAAGATTCACTTCTCACACAGCCTAATTCCTCTTACAGCTCTGAATATTGCTATCTCAGGATCTAGAAGGCTGAGAGACATGTTTTTTCTGCAGATGGCATGAGAGAAAAATCAAGACATGACGTAGAGAAAGATGTTAAGTGGCAACAGACTAATGGAGAACATTTTGTCCTACTTTTGAGGAGCACATCAGGAACAGCTTGCTTTTATAGTGGATCTGAAGTATAATCACTGGCACTATATGACTGCTGCAAGCATTGCTCTGCACTAATCACTACCATATTATTGTGAGTTTTGCTGAGCATTCTGTAAAAGATACGTTGCATTCCTTTTTTTTTTTTCCTTGGCACTTATCTTGAAAATTAATCAGATATACCAAAATGTCTAGACAATAAATAATGATAAGCTGTAGCTTTTAACATTCTTGATAAGTTTCAGAGATTTATTGCTTTTCATTTTACTAGCTGCCAAGAATCAAAACAATGACTAAATCTATGTATGGATTTCCATTAGGTAAATCACAATAACTAAATAGTAGAAGGAAGAGATGTCTTTGATGCAAAAGCATCAAAGCCTTTAAGAACCTATTTTTAAATCTGCAGCAGTCATCCATTTTTACCATAGTAAAAGCCAAACATTTTGAAGAATGATTTTTAAAGATGTATTCACAAATTTCTATTCAGATATTGATCCAATATCCATACAGAGTCGCTGCAAAGGTGACAAGGTGACAAGAAATCTATTTAAAATCAATCTTGTAGTATAAGTTGTAAGGAGTAAAATCTAAAAAAAAATTTCTGTTCTAGGCCAAGAAAGAAAGAAAGGGAGAGAGAGAGAGAGAGCAAGAACAAATCTGCAAGAAATACTTTCTAGTCATATTATGGAATATTCCATCGAGAAATCCTCATCTAGTATTTAGAGAGTTAAAGACATTCAAGCTTTGCCAAATCAGCTTGTGTATCTCCAACAGGGATATGCTTTGTATATATGACTGATGGACCTGCTAAGTGTGAACTGGCTCTTCCAAAATCTGCGCAGAAGCAGATATTTATGAATCTAATCACTGTTTGCCACCTGAGAAAACTGGCCATTAGGAGTGAGCCCTTACTCTGAAATCACTGGGAGAGCAGCCATTGACTTCAACAGATTAATATCTTACCAAGGATTAAGTCTGGTATAAAGTGAATTTTATTTCCACCAAGTAGATTTTCAATCAAGGGAAGGAAATCTGATTATTCTTTACTAAAGCATTCAGGTTCCTTGGATTTTGTTTATAGTCCTTTTTTTTTATTTTTTTAAATGGATTTGGACATGCAAGGAGAGGAAAGGAAAGCATTTTCTCCAGGATACAAGCAGTTTATTTTCTGTCAGCCTCCTGTGCAGTTCAGAATTTGTCACAGAATCCCCTACAAGCTCAACATTTAAGACAAAGCTCACCACAACCACTTGGAATCTTCTCAATGCTCTTTCAAGACAATATAGATTTTATCACAATATCTTTTCCATCTATATCAGGTATTCCTTAACCAACCAACCAACCAACCAAATAAATCAGAAAAAAAATTCTGGTTTATTTCTTGAATTTCCCTCTCCTAAACAGAGGAAAATATCCTTCACTGTTTCAGAAGTCTAAAAATCATCAGAAATTTTAAAATATCTCACAATGCTCCAGTGTAAATCTGAAACCACAAATAATGGCATATATCTATATACGTATACATTTCAATCTATAGCTCATATTGATATTCAATTCTCTCTTATCTCTCTTAATCCTATAGATATGCCTGAACATATACACATGTGTATTTGTTTTCCAGTATGTGAGGAACAGGATTCCATTTCCTTGTTCAAATAAGATGTACTACCAGCTGCAGCAGCCATCGAGTTCCTCTGGCCTTTAGCCAACTTCAGGCAAAAGTTCATTTGTACCAGCAACAGCAGCAGCCTAAGGAAAGAGCACCCTTGGGGTTTGGCTTGTGTAAATGGGGTCTGTCCATGATCACAGCACAGCAGAGCCTCCTGTCATGGCAGAGGATGCTCCAAGGTCCTTTGGGACACGCTGCTGTGGCTGCATGGGGCAGTGGGTTGGTGTAACCAAGGAGTCGATTTCCCAGTGGTATTTTGTAAAGGCAAAGTTACTTGTGCTCCTGTAAGAAATGTTTCTCATCACTTCAAAAACTCTGTCTGTGGGAAAGCTTCTCCTCTGACACATGAAGCAAGCTTAACCTGCCCAAACCACAAGTGTTAGGGATAAATGCTGAGTATGTGTGTACACACGTGTATAACATCCAGCCTCTTAAATTTTAATTGAGCTCGTACATAAGTTTCTCTGGTGATGGTGAAAGTGTCGGAAATACAAAGCATGCACACACATCTCCCAGCAAATGAAACGTGTCAGCAACAGCTGTAATCAATAACAATATAATATTCTTTCCTAAATAATGGTAGAGCAGCAGAAGTGTGTAAGACAGTGATGAATTATTCAGCAGGTCTGCTTTGCTGCTACATTGCTCCTTCCATGGTTTAAGCTTTTCTACAGCTGAAACACCTGGCACAGCACTCTTTGACTTCATCATCTTCTGAATACCTAAATCTATTTCTTCCCTCATATAAAAATTAAGTTACCTAAGTGCCTGAAGCTTTAAATGGTCTTAAATGGCAAAATTGTATGATGTCGTGAAGTTTTTTAATAAGTGCCTTATTTCTACTTCATAGCTTCACATGGAGATTTGAAATGTATGTTAGCAGGCAGCTGCATATTAAATATTCTTGAAAGTAAATGCTCCAGACTATGGAGAATTTAATTCAGTAGAGTATGTATGATATTCTGGACAAAGTATTCATTAAAAGACACAAGGCAGATCTATTCAAGTGGTTAAAATGAAAGCCCAGGTTATTAAATTCTTGCTTAAATTGAACAGTATGCTACTCTCATGTAGATACCACTTGGTATTGCCTAGAATAAGCATATAGTAATTTAGTTTTGTTAAATTAAATGATGCAACATGTTTCCAGTCACCTAATTCTGTAAAAATGCATACATATATATATATATATATATATGAAAAGTACACGTTTCAACATCTAATTAAATACAGATTATTAAATTAACTTTATATAACTGAACAAGTGTAAAAAGTTAAAATATACAACTGTGGTTCACAGAAGGACGGTAATTTCTGCAAGACAAACAAGAAAAACAAGTTGAAACTTTTTGCTTACAATTTCAAAGAAAAGGGATCTAGTTTCTGTTGTGTTTATTTGAGCTATTCTGGAAATTATTTAAATATTTGTCTGGACAGCAACACATTTGTATCTGGAGATATTAATCTAATCTGCCATTCTGTTAGAGACAGTGACATCCCTTTTAACGTATTTAATGTGCTGTGCGCAGCTCACTTTTAAATGCCACAAGCAGTACAAATCCGTCATCTCTCCTTGGGAATCTGCCTGATTCTGTAATAGAGCTTACTGCTAAGTAGTTTCTCTGATACTCAAGCTATATTTCTCCTGCTTGATTCATGTTCTACTTCCCATTACTTCGTGTTAACTCTCTCTGCCCCTGCTACCAAATGAAGCTCTCCTACCTGTATTAGCTGCTAACTTACTGCTGTGAATGGAGCAGTAAGAAATAAATTACCCCCCACCTTGGAAGGTCACCTCTGTGATGTCCCTGCCTTCACCTCATTCCTTGGACACTCACTGCTGTCCACTGCCAGGAGCAGGACCTCTGCCGTGAGCTCAGGAAGCTATTTCCCTCTCCTAGGAGACACTGCTGGATCACTACTGAAATAACTCAGCATTTCTGGAGGAATATGTTATTTTTAAATAGGCAGCGCATTGACTCTGGAGCTCTTGCGTAAGAAAGGTTTCTAACAGCAGCTCCAGGCAGAGCCCAGCCCACCCAGTGCCATGTGCCTCTCAGCAGCCAACACTCCACCGAGCAGTGCGGCACCGAGCAGTGCTGCTGCTGAGGAGCAGAGAGAATGCACGTGAAGAAGGGTCACAAGGTTTCGACCTAGATTTCAGTCAGCAGGAGTCTGCATCAGAAAATAAATTTGGATGTACTTCAGTGCCCTTGACAAAAAGGCTACAGGCTTGAGTGAGGGAGGAAAATAAGGTGCAACCTTGCCTTTGCACCACAATGCCTGGCAGGGGGATGGAAAGTGACTATGCCTTCGTTTGTCTGCTGTGCTCTCTGTGATCATGCATTGAGAAAAAAGGATCTCCTGTGTCAAGCAGACTGCCACTTTGAGCAGAAAAAATAGCTACCTGGCTCGTGACTGCTGAAACAGAAAATATTTGTTAAACAAGCCATTAAATTTTAATAGTAAAGTTTTGAAGGGTTGGTTGGGAAATCTACGTGAAAATACTTATGCGAAAACACTTCTGCAAAAACACTTACACAGTAATTATACTTTCCTACCAGAATCCTTTCATGTCTCCCTCTGATTCTGGAAACTGAGACATGACCTGTCTAGTCACCATCATCATTAGAATAGGTTGACAAAGAAGCAATTTTTTTGAGTGCTTTTATTAACTTTGGCAAATAGTTATTAAATTAACTGCAAGTTTTCACAAATGCAGTTACTCTAGCAACTCCAGAACATGAAGGAGAAACCAAATGCATTAAATATAAATAAGTACATGAAGATCATAACTGTCCGTCCCTGATCAAAGTGAATGAGCAAATAATAGAAGTTCTTCTACATAGAAAATAACTATTTTCCATAAACCTTACATGTCCTTAGGAAAAAATAAAACTCTTTTTTTTCTGCTATACAGAGGAGGATTATTTACTAAAGGAAACAGTGACAAGACCGCATATGAAAATATATTGTAAACTATTATCTGCAATTCTTCTGTGAAATGATAAATCAGATTATGTAATCTCAGATGACAATTCAGATCTATTACAACTAGCATCCATGTTTATCCAAATACTTCTAATCTTAAATCATCATAACTATTACTGTCTCCTTCAAGTTCCAGTCAAATTTGTATATTAAACAGCACTCATAAAACAAAGTTACAACTTGCCAACTGAAAATGGTACAAAAATGAAATTATCTAATCTTATTTTAAACAGCTTTTGACAATGGCTGCAGTAGCTTATTGTAACTATCCTACTTGCACTACAGCCTTATCATGGAGAAGCCCTATTTTCTTTTAATTTCTTGTATTATTGAATTTACTAGCAACACTGAACTGAACTGAAAGCTCCCCTATCTTAAATTGCTAGTGATAGTTTTTGCTGTGAAACTTTTACAGGAATTTTCATTAGTACAGATGCAACTAAAGCAACAGAGGTTAATGTCCAAAATATATCTGGAATACTAGAGAATCTCCAATACTGCTAAAGAGCAGCAGCCAAACTTCAGATTATCTTCTACTGCATATGGACATCCAGAATTAAATCTACTTCTTAGTCCCACCTTGACACGGGCAGGCTCTGTTGACAAGACAAGAATTTGCTTAAAAAAACAAAAAGTGTTTTCAGCAACAAAAGCCCTTGCCTAGACAGACAGATGAGGGAACAGGTCATTGGCAATGAATCCTACCACTGAAGGAGACCTTGTAATGGGTGTGTAGGCAGAGAGAATGTTGAGATGGGAATGTATTGGGCAGGAAGCTTTGATAGGAACAGAGAAACCAAACCAGGATTTGAAATATTATTTCTAAAACTGACATACATAACAGCTGAGAAATTTAAATATCAAAAAGAACCATGACAAAAAGATGATGATGTCTGCTTCCTGCTGGATTAACAGCAAGGGTTTCCAGTGTGGTGGCCCTGTACTTCATGCTTGTCCTTTTCCTTGGTAGTTAGGCTGGGCTTTCTTTTTCATAGATATAGCACCAAGCAGCAGCTGTCCTCCAAAACTACCCAATTTTGTAAGATTATGTCTATGCTTCTGTGTTCTAGGAATTATGTGACATATAACCACAACTTCAGCAGAGTTCAAAGCTTTTCTCAAAGCACACTACCAAGACACCTGCCCTAATGAGCACAAATAAAGTGGAGAGGGGGGAGATGGGGAGGGTGGGTGTTTAATGAGCTTCTTTGATAAGCAACTAAATAGGCTTAAGGAAGCATGTGTCTGTTTTCAACTATTTGTACACAATTCTTAGGTCATCTCTGCCAAGTCATGTTTGCCAGCCAGCTCAGAGGAAAGGGCAATACCATCCTAATTCACAGAAGACAGCAATGTTAAATAAATTCGAACTATCATGCTGAGGTAGTGCAGTGATAAGGGCAACAACATTTTCCAACCACACCTCTGATGCCTCCCCAGATGACATATCTGTTCCTCACCACTATGTAGTGGCTTAGCCTCTGGAGAATCCTTCCTTGAGAGACAGATCCAGGTGATATAGTCTCTTTCTCACAAAGCAGTAAGTGAACACTTAGTCCAATGCTGCATAGGAAATTACCTTGTCCTGAGGTTAATTTTAAAAACAGCAAAACAATAAAATATGAAAACTCTAATTTGCCCTAGCAAATCTTTTTTACTTGAGGCAGGAAAAAGTAAAATGTGAAAATCTGTGTAAAAATAGGGATTTGTCCTTGGAGATACTTAGAAATACATTCTTTCCATGTGTATTAAACTCTTCTTCAGCTGCAAGTACTTATTCATAGACATTCTCAGACTTCTTAGAGCAGTTTGTTTTTAGAAAAAGGCAGCTTTAGATAATAAATCTGTATACACCAGTTCTAAACTGGCAACACTCATAAAAACATTCATTTAAAAATAATTTTCTTTCTCATGATCATTTTTTTTCATGGCAAATAAGTAATTTTAATTGGATTTTTCATCTGATATGATATACAAATGTATTTAATGCAATTTGTTTTGCAGCAGTTCATATTACCTACATTAACAAACAGAAAAACAATTCCTGAAATTTATACCATTAAATGGAGAAGAAACAAAGTCTGTGAACATCTTGAACACAATTCAGTCCACTTAAAAACATTTCAAAAGCTCTTTGTGGTTCACCTCATAAACCTTCTGGTCCTCAAGGCTCCAGCTTCAGATGTCTCCATCTCCACGCATCTCCAAGTGAGATGCATGATGCCAGAAAGATACATGACTGTATAAAGGGCTTTATTTTACAGCACCTGCACAAGAAGATTTTAACATAGTGGAGCCTTTTGGTAGAGCTGCAGTAAAATCTACATTCACTATCCAACTATTGGATTTCACCATCAAACTACTGCATCATGTTAAGACAATCTTACTGTTTGGCGTAGTCCCTAAACTACCTGGAATCACAAAAAGGCCAAGAATCCCTGAAAAAAAAAATTATCTCATTGACTTTGCTTTCATGAACTAGGATAGATGATGCTTTGGAGGTGCCTCTGTCCATTGACTGCAAAATGAATCAATGATCACTGTGGTATAATTAGTGTGGGAGCTCCATGAATTGGAAAAGGTCCAGGCCAGCATCTATCTATTGCATCTCCCAAAGTACAATAAAAAAGCCATCACATAACTTTCCCCATCTCACATATTCACAGCTGACCCCTTGTCTCAACAACTGTCACTGAGACACTCTGGCAGTCCTACAAATGTAAAGTCCTACTTATGCAAATGATAATTGATTTGGTCTGATGCTTTCATCACATTCCCTGCCTTATGCTCCTTTTAAAGATTTTCTCCTCTGTATTATTTACTTTGCCATAATTTTTTTAAATGTTCAAGAAAATCCACTACTGACCTTCCACCATTCCATCATTTTTCTTCCATATTAGAGTTTTACCTCAGTGTCTGATAAGCCTGTGAGCCCAGCTTCTGTATGCTGTTCACTTTCAAACAAATATCTCCATCTGTATGAAGGTTGTTGAAATGTCTCCTAGTTACCCTCTTAGAAAGCTAATCCTTTTTTTTTTTAATTTCTATTCTCCAATTTTCACTTATAAGTGTCCTCTACTATAAAACATTCCCCGGGTTTCTTTAGGTTGGGTTTTTTTCCTTGGTTTTTTTTTTTCCTGTTTTCCACAATCCCTTTGGTTTTATACAGATTTGAATTGTATTTTATATAACAGTATCTGAGGCAGGACACATATTTTTGAGCTCTATGTATAATCCAACCAATGAATTATTTCTAGGTGATATACAGTGGAAAAAAAAACAGGGAATAGAAACAACTACTTGAAATTAGCATTCTTTTCTGATTTCCATGTCTTTCTTTGAATATGGAAAGCATGCTGTTCTTTTTCTAAATTTGCCTAGCCTTCCCACTTTACTACAATTTAGCACTGAAGAGCTTTATGAATTGTTTTTGATAGGTACATAAATTTACTACATTACACATTAAAAAAAAAAAGTGTCCAGGTTTGTCAAATATAATTGCATAAAAGCATGCTAATTTTGGTTCTTGCACTGGTGTCTCAGCAAAATGTTCTTCTTGTTCACTGTTAGAACAATAAATACAGAACAAGGATTTTAATGGTATTCTCTTTTATAGCAATCTGATGGGGTGAAGTAATTGCTTTTGGTGCTCACAATATCTGTAGCTAGATGAATTTACAAGGAAAGCACTTTAGCCTTAGAGCAAAATTATGAATATGTATCAAGCTCCTGCATTACATTTATTGACTCCAGTACACAAAAATCAACTTTGGCATTACAAGAAGAGAGAATAACCAACAAACCATCTCCTGAAGTAGAAAATTATTATTTAAAGTGACAGTTTCACCCCTCTTTTTCTCTAAATAAGGGACAAGGGTCTAAACCAATAATCTATCCTTTTTCACCTTACTCCATAACGTGTTCACAAGGAGACTGCCATTAGGCACAGCACTGCTGACACCTACATTTTTATGCAATAGTTCTGATGACAGCTATTAATGCACCATCAATAGGAGACTTACAATACTAAACATGCATTAAGCCACTACTGCTTTCTAGCTGTCTGGAATTTCTCTAATACAATCAAGGGAACTGGCAGAAATCCTAGTTTGCTATCACATACAAACCAAAAGAATTTCCATTCATCTAAAGCAGCGAGGAATTGGGTTTTCTTGATGCTAATCAGGAGAAAAAATTCTCTTTAAAAGAAGATTAATTTTCAGATTAATAAATGGTTTAAGATCATACATTCAGAGATAAGATTGCTGAATCCTAAATAACTGGATGAATGTACAGCAAACTGATTATAAACCTTCAAATGAAAAAAAAAAAAAAAACCAAACCAAAAACAACTGAAAGGACTACGAACTGCTAATCTAAATATGATGGGCTCTTACTGTGCATATCACTTACTTTCTGACAAAGCAAGTCTTTTGCACATTAGTTACAAGCCATGACAGAAATTTTATTTCCCCCATTTTATTCCCTCACATAAATTATATAGAATATACAATTTAGGAATAATTTCAATACATACATAATGTCTCTGCTTAACTTCCAGATGATATCACTTTTTGGCACTGCTCTAGTATAGTAAAACAGATTCAGAAATCTGATATAAAATGCTTATAACCAAAGGAAAGGAAACAAAGATCAGGAAGAAGGAGAGACAGATGAAAAGAGTTGAATGTACATTTTGAAAAAACACACAATGGCAGCTAATTCAAAACTAAGAAATATGCAGAGAACCATGGAATAGGCATCCTAAAGAATATCAAAGCTATGTTTTTGTGCAGTGTACTCAGAAAGAGTACTATATTCAAATGGCATGCCAAAAATACTAAGCATAATGAGGCAGCCAGTTCTTGTCAAAATCTATTCCTAAAAATCTCAGCTTGTCATTTTATAAATACCATTATTTTTTGTTTTTATTATTTCTTTATTTTGCTTTGAATTATAAGCAAAGTTTAGGCAAAGTTTGTTTCCACATATAAAACTCATCATTTGTGCTTGTATCTGGAAGCAGATCCTAAATAGGAAAATTAAAAGCCATATATTTACATGCATCTAAGTACTGCTCATAAAATCCTGTCAGTGTTTTATTTTCTTTTGAAAAGACAAGAACTTAGATTGTTGCTGGGAAATTAATCCTTGTTCTGGGCCCTCAAACGGAAACTTTTGAAAGGTTAATTTTTATTATAATTGCTATAAAGAGGCTGCCCTGTACAAGAGCCCTGTTTCCTAGTCAGACAATGGCTTTATCAGAGAGCTTACTGTCCAGTCATTGAAATGTTCATGTCAATGTCAAGTTGAAATACCATCATCTTCATGCCAAGTGAACCAAAAAGAGTGTTCAGGCACTTACTGGAGCTAAGTCTTACTTTTCTCTCTTTTACAAGCTGTTTCTGAGCCAGCTTCACATTTGATACACGCCAAAATTGTTGGGAAGCAAAACACGTGATGGTTTTGCTGCCATATAAGGAAAAGCACTGTGAGCAACAATTTCTAATTCCTGTTGTTAGAAGGAAAAATCTGTGGAGGAGGATCTTCTAGATCTTTCATAGCCACCGTTAGTCACAGAACAGCCTGTATTCTCTTCTCTTGTCAGATTTTAAAAAGTCATCTTTGTTGCAATCATGTTCCCTCCTTTCTGGGCTGCATAGGGACAGAGAGAACCTGAACATTTTAAAAGGAAATCTTTCCCCCTTAGGAAGGGGGTACCTTACAGTTGCAATCTCTCATCCATCGAGTTGTAATGGCACGTCACCACTGGGTCTACTGTTTCGGAAACAGCCATTGTTTCTGTACTGGCTTTGGAGAGTTAGGCTTCTGGGGAGAAGACTGGAAGCTGAGTGTCCTTTGGAGAGTTCTAGAAACCCTAATTTACTAGGCATGAGATCACTGCAAGGACATCACTTCCAGGTGCTAGTATTGGCAGACACTGCAGCATTGGCAGGTCATATTGCCGCATTTTTGAATTCACTGGAGCCAACCTATGTCATCTTATGATATCAGTCTAAAGAATGATAAATTACCTTCCTCCATACTGAACTGGATCCAGGATAGAGCAGACTGTACAGGAAACTATCACTTTGAAAATAAAAATCCATCCAAGATACATTTTCAGGATGATGCCAACTAAGAGGTACTACATTATCTAGAGAATGTCTGAGAGAGACAGCAGGAGTTGAACAGCTACTGCTTTTCATCCAAGAGCTCAGGCCACTAAATTCTTCATGCTAATGTTGTGTGGATGGTAGGCTGGATGCAGGCATGACAGTAGGGAGGATGCTTTGAGCTGTTTTATTCTAAAAGTTGTACAAGATAAACAGAAAACTGGCTAGAACTTTTTAAACTCATTGACATCAGAAAGTTGTAGAGTTTTAGTGAGAATTTTTTCAAAAGCTAATATGTTTTTCCTGTCATCAAAACCCAAAAACTGTATTCTAAACTATTTATAAGGAAAGAAGGGGAAAAAACCTCCTAAAACCAAGGAGGAGGAAAGTTCCCTTTTTCATAAGTAATCAAGAACCTTATTACACCAGTGGTCAGCAAAGCCTACAGAGAGGGAAAACATCCTGTTACCCAGAATCTTTGGTATTTTTTACACAGATAAGAAAGGGACTAATTTTTAGTCATGTTCATCTCAAAAGTTCCAAACATCTGTTTACAAGGTCAGTGATGCCCAGGAGCAAAGCAGTCAGAATGGAAAGGCTAACAACTCATGTTTTGGATGGAATGCTTAGACCTGCCATCCTTCTCACTGAGGCATCCCTGAAAAGATCAGGAGAAAAGACTGGTGCCATTCACATGCTCTGGACAAAACATGAGGCATTGAACACATACATATTTTAACTTATTTGTCATTAAATATAAGAAATGTCATCCACCCTTGAAGGAAAGCAACCCTGCAAAGCTTAGATGGATTTGGATTGAGCTGCAAAACTACTTTTCACAGTATACATTTTAAAAATTGAAATGGTTTCCTTAAATGAAGGAAGGTTTATTTTTTCGGTCTGAACTAACAGTTCAAGTCAAGAAGTGTTCAACTACGGTGAAGCAGATTAATTGCTCTCCTTTTTTTTTCTCTCTAGAAGAAGTATTTTCTGGTGTAAAAAACCCCAAACAAATGCAAGATAAATCTTTGTGGAATAAAAAAGGGCAGAGCAAACAACTTACATGCAATTCAGACAATAAAGACTTGCTCCACTAAGCTGAATAAATAAAGCAATCAGTTTTAAGAAAGAAAACTTTCTTGCCAATTACACAGATAATTTTCACCCCTAGAGAACTCATTAGTCCCAAACTGTATTGCATTCCTGTCATCAGACAACACCACTTTTCAGTAAAGAGTTTTCACATGTTTAAAATATACATACAACTGTATTCTTCTGAAAATGTGTCAGGTGTTTTTAAGATGACAGTTTATTCAGTATTTTCTTTTCACACAGCTAATTTCCATTTGTTCTCACAAATGTTTAAATTTAAAAGTTTAATTTTATCAGAAATGTATGTGTAGATAAATAATATATTAAGTGTACACATTGACACAAATAGCTCACCTTTGGGCATTTGCATAAATTATGAGCATCAGAAGAAGTAGCAGATGCTCCAGGGGCAAATGACATGGCTTGAAGCACACTGAGTGTGTTGTACTGTGGCTGGTGCACGCCCAGCTCAGACTTCCGGATCACTCCTTCATATAAGGCACTGTGTATGAATGACAGTGCAGAGTTGGTGGTCTACTGGCAGAAGAACTCATTCCAATATGATTTAAGAGAAGAGGGGCTATTCCACAGCAATCTGACTCTCTAGGGATCTATAGATTGCTGTGTACATGGGACATTCTACTGGAAGTAATGAGGAAAGAAGAGAGGTGCTGTGGTCACGACACTGCATGTACTGTGACCTGCGTGTCCTTTAGTTTAAAGTGCAGATTTCAGGCAAACAGTGAATGTCAGATTACTATGTGAATTTTTGATCATCACTCCTTTTCTCCAGGGATCCAACTTCCCCAAGGACCTCATAAAAATATTTGCCCTGTCTCAACCTTTCATTTTGTTCCTCAAAGATCCATTGAAAAGGTATCTGTATCACAGCTGCAGTCCAATGTCAGCCAAAAACAAAGTACAAAAAGTTCTGCTGAGCTGTAACTCACTGCACTAAGCTGAACAAAAGCTTCCTTCCTGAAGAATAGCAAAGGCTCTACTTCTGACAAAAGCTTGCTTTCTTTCCCAGCTCTTTAGGATTCAGCATCATGACTTCAGGGATAGCTGTAGACGTGCAGACGTTATGTGGAGATTTCTGAGATCTGAGATTCAATTCCCATTATATTTCATAAATCACTGTGCTACTAGCCTATGATACTTTTATTTCCAGGTGCGGAAATCTGCCTGCTGAGAAAAACCTTTCAGTCATCTTTGGAACTGGCATGTTGCTCTGGAGTTGTCTTCATCAAGTGCACTGCTACTTTCCTTTGAGATTCAAAAATTAATTCCAGGTATTATATAGATGCAATTTTACATATGGTTTTACAATTTATGTCATTTGATATGGCCTCTGTAAATACTGCAGGTCCATTCCTGATCAATGCTGGTGCTGAATTTCTAGCCAAAATCTAAGCAAGGTTTAAACATCTTGTAAGCTCCTTCCTTGATTTCTTTATAGCAAACATAGTGGGAAGAATATCCTACAATTTTCAAGACTGTTAGCACACGGTTAGGAAGAATCCTTTTGCTTCAGTTTAAACACTGGGGATATCCCCTCCTGTAATGTTGATTCATGTGGATGTGCTTCTCGTTTCAGGCCCTTAAGTAATGGAAAGTAAAATAATTTGAAAAACTTGTTCATTTTAAGCTTATGCCAAAAGGCTAAACTATACTAACTGCAAATTTTAATCACAGAATATACTTGCATTTGTCTGACTTTATGAGGTACATGAAGTATAGAGCCTATTTGAAAGAAAAGGTCATAAAAATGGATCATAAGAAATGGAGTGTTTTCCAAATGTAGCAAGGAGGCTCGTGTTTTCACCAAATTATTTGGAGAAAACAATATTGAGCACTCATACATGAAAAGAAATGTGCAATGCAGAAATAGAATTCTGGTGTAAAAATTAATGTGGTACAAATGAAAGATTATTGTTTGAGTTAAACGAATCTCTCTTAGCCTCATCTCATAAATAGCCACACATTTATTCTATTTAACAACCAATTTTCATTCTCATCATAACAATTTCAAAGTTAAAAAATGCAGTTCAAAATTTACAGCACAAAAGACAGAGGACTTATGCTTCAAACCCAATAGTGGGGAATCAGACTTAAACCAGCTCACATTTAGCACGTACTGTATTTTTCCCCACTGAGTTTATAGCATTAGATTCATTTATTTTCTTAACTGCACATGGTTTCTTGAAGTGTCCTGCAAATACTTCAATCACATTAAAAAATCCATTCCTTTTTGTGTAAAAAAGCCAGCAAAGTGTGATTACATCTGGTAGATATCTAGCACCAGCCCAGACACTGAACCTCTGGAGGCAGGATGTGTCCCCAGAGTTCCCAGAGTTCCCAGCTTTCAATAAACATCAAGATACTTTATGAGATATTTAAATCTGTGCTCACTGGGCTTTGTGCTAGAAACGCTGATATAATACTAGATGCATTAAACAATTTGTCATACTCACACAAAAGGTTGGGTATTTTATTCGCCATCCTATTATTGAGTTTTCAGCTTGAAAATTACAGGACTTGTATAAGTACAGTCACACTGTTTTGAAGAAGGAAATGTTTTTTAAAATACTCTAGGCAAGTTATTGCTATGAAGTAATAGAAATAAAAAACAATAAACAAATAAAACCCTTTAAACCATACCAAACATGAACGAAAGCAAAATGTTAGAATTAAACTGTCATTGGATGACTGCTTTTAAAGTTCACTGTCTTCATTAAATTTCCTCTGAATTTAACAACTATAATTGCCAAAACAACTTTATTTATTAAGATTTATGGTTGTATTCTACAAATAAGCACAATCTAACCATGTCATATCAAATAGGTATGCAGCAAAGATTGACAAAAATACATACAATGGTTTTCTCCATCTCCAAATTATTGAGTTAGCTAAAATGTTCTGTTTGTAGGAAAGTTACAAAGAATTTATGGAAGGGCAACACCTAATTAGTACCTGGGCTGCTGATTCAAATTAATAACACTTTCTAAGTGTGTTCAAAGGCATTTAAGTAAAACGAAAACCTTCAGAAATGCATCGAAGCATTTAATGCCTAGATATTGAAGTGATAAGCCTGCTGTAAAAGCCTAAAATAGGTTAGACAGATTAGACTGGCAGAGAAAAACCATAGGCAAATAAAACACACAGTCAGGTATGAAAGAGACAAATATGCTTGAAAAAAAATACAGAGAGACAAAAAAGTGATTTGATTTGAAGAGAAGCTTGTGCTTGTTTATAAAAACATTGTTTTTAGTAGCATGGTTTTAAACATCATGCATGCTGTAAAGGAAAACATTTCCAGATAACACAGCTGCTCTAGATAATAGACAGCTTTTTAAAAAAGAACCCAACCTTTAAACTTTTTTATGTAAGAGCAATTAACATTCCCTGGGAGGCATTGCATGACATACAGGTGTTACATTGAACCAGTTCCTTCTTTGATCAAATATATCAAATTCAAATAATCTGATCCTGCAAGAAATATTAGTCTGCCAGAGCATTAGTATGCATACTTGGTGCAGTAAAATAAGGAATTGTAGGTCATCTGGTGCTCTTAAAAACGTCAAATGACTTGTGACACCCTACCCTCTGTTTCTTTACAACTATATACAGAGCTCATGTGTAATATTTCAGTTGCAGAAAACGAGGCTCAGTTGAGATGATCCCCACCCTGAACATGGTTCCTGTCTATGAGCTGATTCTGCCTCCAAGTTGAACTTCACATACTTACATAAATTAGCATATGAGAGAAAAAAGTGATGATCTATTCTACACATAATGTTTGATAATCCAAACAAAGAAAAGGCCAAACTGGAGCTGAAGCATCCGTGAGATTACACACAGGGTTTTACCTCTTCCTTGCACACCCATGGCAGTAATCAGGGTATAGCTGGGGAGTGAAGTGATTGCTGTGTATTTATGCTGCTGTGTGTCCAGGAGGGATGATAAGAGCCCACTGAAGTTGCTGAGTGACTAAGTAAAGGTGAATTATACCTTTCTGAAGACTGGCACAGTGTGTGCCACCCAGCCTCCTGGGATGTCTGTTCAAAGGTGTGCTACTCCCAAGAAACTGAATCACATGGTCCAAAGCCTGCACACTGGCAATTCCTGCAAAATCTGTATCAGCCATCAGTAATGAAGGAAATGAAGCTACAGAAGAACTCTTTTTTTTGGCATTTTCAGAACAGCTTGAATTCTAATAGAGAAACACTTCTAAGGTGACACTGCTGAAGTAGAGTATGATTGCAACCAAGAAGCAACAAGCCCTCACTGCCTATACTGAGCAGAAATTTCACCAGCTGCCCACTGGGCCACAGACCTGGCCTGTTTTAACACTTCACCAGATTCCCCAGGGCCGGGCAGCTGATCAGCTCAGCTTCAGCTAGAGAAAATCCTGTGGAGCTAGAGAGAGGTGGAAAATCTCTCACTCTGCGAGGCAGAAAGACAGAGGTTAAGAAAGTTCTCTGTCAGACAAGAAATCCACCCTTTTAACAATTTTTTACCTCCCTAATAGCAGTTCCTTCTGCATAAACTTCAGGCAGGTTGGGTCAGTGTAAACATCCTCCCCTCCCCTCTGCTGCACTGGGCCTCTCGCTTATCCCCCACCCGCCGGCAGCTGTGGCTCTGGAGGCAAACAGTGCTCACGCTGTTCTGTGCACAATGACAGACAAATAAAAGAACAAGCAAGCTTGGGAGATTTAAAATCTAGAGCTGAGGGATTTCTCCGAGTTTCACCGTGTCTCTGTGATCCTCCCCCTAAATGCAAGAGCTGTTTTCTTCAATAAATGAAGCTCGTAATAAACATCTCTCCTCCTGTGTCTCCAGAGCCCTTAGGGAGCTCTGCAACAGCAGAGCATAGAAAT
The DNA here is from genome assembly GCF_000277835.1 of Geospiza fortis. Taxonomy (NCBI): domain Eukaryota; kingdom Metazoa; phylum Chordata; class Aves; order Passeriformes; family Thraupidae; genus Geospiza; species Geospiza fortis. The sequence goes on along the minus strand of NW_005054433.1, from coordinate 741,819 downwards.
TTGCAGAAAGGTGTCCTCTGATGGATTTCACTTACACAGTATCAGTTGATATAAACTGCCCAGAAATGGGAAATGGGATGTCTCAAGACACCCATGGACTCCATCATTAAAAATCATTGTATCAATTGCATATTTGAGCTTTGTTTCAAAGAGATGTTTGAATCCATCAAACTATTTTTGAAGCATAAAGATTTATTTGTAAGGACTTTTTGCCTTTCATACCTTCCTTATACACTCAATTCACAGATTCTCCAGTTAAGGGCACAAAAAGAACTTGTGCATTTGTTAGAAAATTTAGACTTCAAAATATATTTTTTTTTCACAGAATACTGTCATTGAAATATATTAAGTTGAAAATACAATGAATATGTTTCCAAAGTTGAAAAAGGCAAGACTGGGTCTTGTAACTAGACCTCACATCTGCAGAGTCAGAATAAGTATGATGGAGGACAGATTCAAACTGTCTTGTCTCAGCAGGATATTATAATGGTACATATTGTACATGCAGAACCTTAGAAACTCTCATAAATGTACTTACAAGAACTGAGAAGTAAGTGCTTTGTAATCTTTAATCAGCCCAACATTCAAAGCTTGCTGAAATTAGAGCAGATCTTCTTTTCAGCAGGCTTAAGGTCAGGTATTTTACATATATTTAAAAATAAACTCAGCAAAGTCATTGCTGGACCAATTCTTGTCCTTCCCCCTCATAAGGACTTATCTGCCCACCTATTCTAAGTCAGGCAAGACTCCTTTAACAATAAATACCAAGTTTTTACCTTTACAGAATCAGTCCTCAGTTAAAAGTCCGTTGAATTTCCGTTTTATCTTATCAGCAAAATGATTTATCTAAATCTGAACTGAGAATTTTTATTGGTAAGATAAATGTAAAAGTCAGAAACATGGATTTTCAGATACCGTATTCACAGAGCTGGCAATTAGAAAAGCCATCTTTGACTTTCTACTGGTACTGACAGCAAAGTCATTAAGAAGAGTTACATGAATTTACAGGCTTTTCACCTTAATTTTTTCTGATCACATTACCAGCAATCTTAAATCCCTAAAATATATAGTGTGCAACTTGGGGTGATGGAAATGAAAATAAATATCAAGAAGGATGTAAAATATCCCCAACATAGTAATTCTAATGCTTATTTACAAAGATATTTTAGCTCTTTGTATGCTTATCAGCTCAACACTCCAAAAAGCTGGTGATTCCAGTACAGTTAGTAATAACTATCTGATTGCATTGTGTAATTGGGATTGGACATGGATCCAACACACTCTGGGAGGAGCCTGAATGCCATTTGGATGATCTAGATAGATGTGTTACACCACTATGCCAGCTCCCACAGCAATCATACACAAAATCTCTATTATTATAAATGGGCATGTGATAGCTGTTGCTTCATCTTGAAAATAAAAATAACAAAAAAGGGGTTTAAAGCCTTCAGTATTTAGAAGACAGAGGTAATGCCTACACAACGAAAACTGCAAAATCATTGAGATGAGGTAGAATTTTATAGGAGCAGATCAAACAAAACTAAGCAACACTTTTCTGAAAAAAGGTAGGCAAATTACTTACCTGAACAGATAGAATGTAAGGCACACCAAACACATTATCTCACTTAAATTATATGCATTCACACACCCACACATAGACTTTAAAAGCATGTTCTATACAAGGTTATTATACATAAGGACATATAACAAAAAAGTAAAATAGGGATTACTAATTTCCTATGTGTTTAGTCACTTTGTCAGTTATGCCATAACTGTAAAACCTTGCAAATAAATGGTTTCTTACAAGAATATAAAGAATAAAAAGACTTAAAACAAAAACCCAAAAAATCCTCAAAGTGAAAATAAATAAAAAAAACAAGGGGTTCTTTTATAGGGAATACCCCACAAAACAAACTTCTTAGTGGTTTTTATTCTATTTAATAAATATTAAAGGAGGAATTAAACTATACAAAACATTAAATATAGTAATCCTTTGCTATGTAGTTCATGCACAACAAGGCTAGTGACTCATAAAAGACCTGAAAGCATCTTTGGCAGGATTTTATCCTCACTCATTGTGCATCATATCAATGTGAAAGGATAAAAAAAGCAAAATTAACCCTAGTACAGTTTATTAACTCAGCAGATTTTTCACTGATGGAAGAAGTGAGCCTTATATCTTGCATTATTATTGATTATATTATCATCTTATACTTAGTATCACTTCCTTTAGCACTGACAGTGTGGTTAATATCACAAACAAGCATGAACTGTACCGCTCTAATTGTCCACTAAAGGGCAACTTTGAACTGCTGGTAGATTTTTACCTTCTATACATTTTTATGTTTGAGTCAGGCCTTTGGGCAGTACAGGAGGTCAGGTAAAGATAAATGTTGTTTGCTCAGTGTCAGTAACTAATACGAAATCACCTTGGCTTTAACCCCTCCCTGAGCCTTTGGAGGGTATGGGAGGTGATGAGAAACAAGTTCTTGATCCCCTCTTCTTGACCTCAGCCCCCTACCCAGCACTTATGAGGCAGCTGGAGCTGTGTCCCTGCCGTGGGCTTTTCACAAGCCCAGGATGAACGGATGCCTCTTTTCTGTTGATTGCTCCTTGTTCTGCCCTTCTCCTGTACCCAGCACACCCCTAAGGACACCAGTGCCACATTCTGAGTTGGAGGGAATTGGTTGAGATTCTTTGGCTTTTTTGTGAATAGCATTTCAATTACCACAGCTGTTAACAGAGAGATGTGCCCCATGTATATGTATTATTACCATTAAAAAATTCACACATTATATTAGAGTGAGACTAGATTTTGTTTCTGTTGGCATGACTGTCACGTTTTTCCTTTTGGTTTTAATTTTGCCTTCCACTCCAAAAATTTTTAGAAACTTTTGTGTTTCAAAGACAATCTTCTCTGATCTCCAATTGAGTTATAGCACTCTTGATATTCGTATGATACAATACAGACTGAGGACAGCTTTTTGTCTGAAAATCTCTACTGGCTGCATCTTCCTACAGTTTTGTTTACCACCTAACACACTCAAAATTCTGTCTCTGGTTTCCTGAGTTACTTCTCAACTGGGGATTTGATCTTGAAACACATATACAACTTTCTTTAATTTGCTAAAAGGCACTGTCTGTAGAATTGGCGTCAGTGCTGTAAAATGTTCTGCAAATGCAGAGAGCAAGGCACATGGGATCTGGCTGTGACAGTACACTTTTGAAGTTATTGTTGATATAAACATTGTCTGTAATCAAAACACTAAATCAGATAATAAAATAATGAATGCCTCTTCTACTTACAAATAATAATTAAAATGAATATTTTTCCTTTTGACATTTTAGCATATATTCTCCTGAAAATCTGAAATTATGGATAATTTCACTTTTGCTGCTTTTTTTTTTTTTTAGTAAAGCTTCTTCACTCCTTGTATCTCTTTCTATAATCCTTATCATCCCTCTTTTCATATAACACTCAAAAAATGTCATCTCAGGATAACCTTTTGCTTGGCCTTTTTAGCAGATAAATATCCTCTAAAGAAATCAAACTTATATTTTCCAATTTCCCACTTTGAAATAATCAAGAGCAGAAAATATACAAAGAAATACTGTTATGATTCTTGTTCTTGAGCTCAAACCATCAAATTATCATTTGACCTATTTTAATAATTCAAAACTATATTTTTTCTTTTAATCTTAAAAATGTCAATTAAACACTATCAGTTGTAATGATAGCCTACTGCCTTTGATGAAAATGATTAATTTAGAAATTCAGACCCATTTTTATGCATTTATTAATGATATCCTTTAAAAATTAATAAACAAAGGAGTAGATTTAATACCTCCAAATACTAAAAAGTGAAAAGTGTATCAGGGTATCAGCATTACTGAGAAAATGTGCAAATAGATCTGGATTGGGCCCATAAGGTCAGACCAAATGGGTCTGGTCCTGCTTCATTCCTTGTTTTAATGTCTGAAAGATATGGAAGAATGCTGTTTAAAGTACTGCCTTTACAAATGGTACAAGTCAGGAGATGCTTGGGACAATTGACTTCTGCTGGCTCACTGTACTAAATATAGCCTTTTAAAAACCTAGATGGAAAAAAAATGGAGGGAGCAGGAAGGTTAAAAGTAGCAAAATTTTGATTTAGAAATAAAAATAATTTAGACAAAATAAGGAAATTATCTACATATTTAAAAACTGTTTATGGAAGGCACAAAGAAAAACTTATACAAATGCTCCTTATTCTGTCTCTTCCTATCTCCTCCATCCCAACTGACTAAAAGACTTTTTTTTTTCATTTCCAACACCTGTGCAATGGAATTCTTGAATTTGCCATAGGACTGATTCATGTTCATGACATGAATCACCTCTCTGGTATTTCTAGCTGTATACAAATTAAATTAGTTTCTTTCAAAACCATTGAACTTCTCTGAGTATTTCCCTGACTTTTCTCTGGATCTGGCCAAATGTAACAAGCACTTGCTAGATGACTACAGTTTCTTGGCAACTGATTAAATAAATAAATATAAAATATAGATGTACTTTCTGTTGAGTGTATTTCCTGCCAAAAAAAATTATAACTTTGAACATAACTTCCCAATGGGGAAGACTGAAGAAGCAAAACTTAAGAAGAGATAGGAGACACAGAAGTTGGACTGTTTTTTATTTACTGTTGCATTAATTTTTAAATATTTTGGTTTGATTTCCTGAAAATCTGTTAACACAGCACTTTCTGAAAAATGCCATAGGACAGTACTGACACCTGAAATAACTGAAAAAATGAAAATAGACTTCTTCATCATATATGAAACTAAGACAAATGAATAAAGATGGGATATAAGTAATACTTTTTGAAAGATCCTAATATAGATGTCACCCAGCAGACCCATCATGGTGGTCACATGTCAAAAGAATCTTCTGCTATCAAGATCTGTGTCTTTGTACAGGAATTTAAAAGTGAGGAAGGAAAAAGAAAACCCAAACCAACATTCCAATGTTTAGCAACATTCTTCAGTCAGGAATAACATAAGCATCTGTACTTTAGCAACATTTTTCAGTCAGGAGTAACATAAGCATCTGTACTTGTTCATCTGGACCATGTGGGACTGGCCAAAAAAATGAGATACCGTACTGAGCATCACTGAACTAAATTAAAATAAATTAAATATTGAAGGAGTTCAAGTATTTGCTTTTGCAGGTGGAAAGAATTACACATGTGCATACAATGATGGAAAAAAACCCATATTAAATCTTCTATGCATTTAAAGTATTTGACAATTAAAAAAATCTCCAGTTTCCAAGTCTGAAGTGCATGGATGTACTAAACTTCATGACAAAGGGTATGATGACTCCAACCAAGGCTGTCCCCTTGAAACAACAAATTATGCAGAACATTCACAATGTTTTCATTTATCTCTTTCAGTTTACCTGCACCCTGAAAGTCAGGATGTCAAATTAGGAAAACCTTATGCAGAGTGACCTGTGCATCAAATCAGTATATCACTTCTTTCTTCCCACTTGAAAAAAAACTTCTGATAAACAACTTGAATTGATTTTCAGTTAATGCAGATGCAAGCAGATACTATTTTTAGCAAGAACTCCTTGTCCTAGACTCCCAGACTCTAAGACTGAAGCCAGGCCCAAGCTTATTCAAAGTGACTACTGACAATCCTTTGAATTAGTGGAAACTTAGAAATGCTGGTTTTTGCACATTTTGATCCTTAACTCACCCAAACATAGAAAGGTAAAAGTTTTAATGTTTGGTTAGCATTTGGAAATTCTGACAGAAAATAATGTATGGACAGTACCCAGAACCTTATCTATAAAAGTGCGACCACAGCCCTACAGCTACTGCTGTTCCTAAAATAAAGAGTAATTCAGGTGGCTGCAGCACTGGGCTTCCTCTGTAATCAAGTACTTGCATAGTCAGGCTGGGAAAGGCATTTAAGTGACTGCATTCCAATGACTTAATGGGGCATAGACTCCTAAATACTTCTGTGGGCAAGACCTGTAGTGCAGAGTCTGCCTAACCTTAGATATCACTAACTCTGCCCATTGACTTCATAGGCAGCCCTGGGGAGTTGGATGTCTGAAAGCTTACTGCTGTTTCAAATCTAAACCAGGTATGTAAAAGTAGATGCCCTGACTTTTGCTTCAGTGGTTCTAATGAGATAAGAGAAAAAGAAAGTAGTCTGGCTCCAACATTCATTATGATTTTATGTAAATTATTTTAAGTAGGGATTCTTGCCCTCCAGTGCACAAGGATCCTGAAGCTGATCTACTTTTTAAAACTAGTTTAGGAAACTTTCAAAGATTTTGCAAGCCAACTTTATATTTGCTTGGAAATACGCAATAATGGCAGGGTGTGTGTGTTCCAGTATCATGAAAAGCACCTTTAAATACCTTAGTGTTCTTTTATCCATTTACCTTTCCATTCCTTGCATTATAGAAACAGTACATTCTCTCACTGTGAAAAAATATTGGAGAATTATTTATTCAAGTAAGATATTTTGCAACATTTATAGGCTAATCATCTATGTAGTTCTTATGAAATGTTATTAAGAAGTGTCTAAAAAGAACTACATATGGGACTGCCTAAAGAGAAAAATCAAAAACAATTGTGGTGATGGATGCTAAGGAACAAAAATCAGGATGTATTAGATTGCACAGGATTTCACAGACGTTTCTACAGAACCCCACTCTTGTACTGATTTTAGAGAATTTCATCATAAAGGTAGATCCTTGAAATTTTCTCATCATCATGCCTGAATGAGCTCTCAAATTACAAATATATGCATATCTGCTAGAAAGCATTCTCCTGAGGCTGAAGTTCTGGCATCAAGCTTAGTCAGGAAGGGAAACCATAGGAAAGAGAAATGATAGTCCTGAATCCTAAAAGGTTACTGTTCTCAGTAAGAAATCTCGGCTATTTACAGCACTAAGCACAAAAAAAGATACCAAACAGTTTTCCCATAGCCAAAATGAGGAACACATCTGGATTTGATATTCATTCCTTTTCCAGAAAATGGCTGTACCAAGTTAGAATTTTCAAAATGTCTATCACTTTACATACATAGGTTTAATTTAATTTAAAACAAGGTTCACTGTATAAATGCATCGCATCTTCAAAGAGAGGCTTCCTCAAAATCATAGCATGAGAGCTTCCCGTGGTTTCCATGGAAATGACCTTTCACTATTTCCATGGTAATGGATCTAGTTTTATATATTTCTCTTTTATGAGACTTTATTATACCAACAAAGCTACCATCCAGAATATAGTCCTTAACTTATGGATGTGAACTCACTGAAAGAAATTATCTGGCTCCCAAGCCCCATGGGCACGCTAAGCTTTTGTGTGTCTTTTTAGTACTGTGCAACAGACTTTTGAGAAAGATCACCTATTGCAAATTGTCAGTAGAGAAATGCTGACATATTTTGCTCATTTCTGTTTCTAAAGGAGTCTCTGGATTCATCTGCTGCAGTCTTTTCCAGACTGCTCCACTGCTCGAAAAGGCAGAACAGCTGGAAAAAAATAGAAGGGATTGAGAGCTCAGAGTCTTCTGTAAATTCCAGGCTGTTGATCAAATCCTGCTGCAAAATAAATATTATCTAGGGTATTTATTGAAAATATATAGACCTTTGAAATTACACAGGTTTGTTGATCTTTCTTGTAGAATTTATACTTGAAATTGTTTTTCTCTTCCCTGTTTCTTTTTTTTTTCCTTCTAATTGTTATGGTCATTGTTGCTGTAATTGAAAGCTAAAATCTTCTTTACCCTGGAGTCAAAATGAATGGAAGCAGTGAATCCAAACATATAAAACTGAGAGCATCAGAACAACCAAGGTATCCCAATCCTCAGCATCCTTGATACTCAGCTAGACCAATGGTGTTAAGTGCCTTAAGGTGTTATGGAGATGGAGCTTGGATAGGATGGTGCTGCCACTGAGGTGCACAGATAAAAATCCATACCCTTTGGAGTAATTTTCCAGTAAGCTTCAGTTTGGAAGGAAATTCAAAAAAATATTTCAATAAAGCTTCTTCCATCCCTGTCAGAAGATCTAGGGTTTAATAATAAAGCAAACCCCCTCCCATACAGAAAAAGTAAACAAATTAAATCTGTGACGAAACCATTAGAGAAGTGCAAGTCCCTCAGAGAACGAGAAAAACACATAAACCTGATTGAGCAATTTAGTCTGACTCATGTCTAATTGGTGATGATGCATAAGAAAGAAAGAATTCACGCCTGTCATTCAGGTTTGAGTTTTCTGGGCTAGCCATTAGAAAAATGCCAATTTTTAGAGTAAGTTAGACATGAGACAGACACAGGTGACTGTAAGACAATGTTTGCATGCAGCAAAGGTAAAAGAGCCACTTTCCAGCATGAAATTTAATTTTAATGCTCCTTTTTTTAAACTAAAAAAATAGGTCAAAATAGAGCTCTTGCTCTTAGAAATGTTCTAACTCCTTCATCTGCTTCAAAGGAGATAATGACCAACATATAAATCAATTGTCATTAAGTAGTCAAATGATATAAAAGCACATATATTACTTTACATTACTGTTAAAGAATATCTAAAATGCTAGGATCATCAATTATGCTTTTTGTTAAGGTACTACAATGACAGTGACTATCCAGGCTTCAGCCTGCTGTCACTGAAAACATTCCACTCCATTTAATTCTATTCCTTGCACATTTCTAAATGAAGAGCACTGCAAGTAATGACTTTTATTCTATATATTGAACTCACAGCCTTGTCAGAGAAATATTGGGGTTGGAAATACTTAGACAGAACACTAAAAGAAATATGATGTCTGAAAAAATGGACATCATCTAGCTTTAAATCTCTACAGGGTTCATGTTTACACATGAGCTACTGACATTTAGGGTTACATTCATAGGACTGATTTTGGCCACTTACTTCAGGATGAAATGAGATCAATCAATGTCCCCACTTTGTTTGTTTCTCTCCAGTAACTATAACACGTGTCTAGGTGATTAGATTATTCAGTCAAATGAATTTAAACCAAGACAATTGCAGGCAATTGTCAACTGACAATACTAAAGGACAGCATTTATTTTTCTGGAACAATTTCTCTTACACAGCATTTTTGTGTCACTAGTTCTTTAGAGAAAATGCTTAAAAGTGTTTCTGAAATTATTTTTCTTAGTGAAGCTAATATCTTTATTGATAATTATAGATCTTTATCTTTTTTTCCTCAAAATTCTTTAAATAGTCTTGTTTAGAGATGGCTCAAAGCCTTAACTTAAGTGAAATATTTGCTTTTGGCAACCAGCTGTTTTTGGATATGACAGTGGATTAGTTTTTTCTTTTAAATAATACTGATTTTCCATTTATATCCACTGTAGCTTGACATTCTTGTCACACTTACAAAGACAGACTACCTAGTTTCTTGTCATGGTCTATAGCAATGTTTAGAGTGGTACCTATAAAAGCATTAGGATCAGGACAGTAATATACTGCTTCCATTTTTAAAGGTATAACTCTAAGTGATGTCAATATTTGCCTCCAACAAGGTAATACTCTGTCATCTTGATAAAGAACTACATAAGCAAAAAAAATATCTAAGAAAGAATATTAATTAGAAAAGAAAAAAAAATCAATAATTTTGCAAGTCTGGAGAGACTGGGCCAGCATAAGAGAAGACAAAAAAAAGCCCCAAACAAACCCATAACTAAAATAAAAAAAAGCCATGACAAAATACTTTTAAAAATAAAGCACAAAAAATAAAAACACAAAGAAGCATAGAGACTTAACACTGTTGAAGCTTTATTACTGTACCCCTGTGGTATGCAGGTATGTCACCACAGAGACACGAGTGTCCTGCCAGAGACTTCTATAAAAAGAAGCACATCAATGGCAGAAAGAATTTACTTAAAAGTACACCTGGAGAAAGTACCAAGTGTGCTGGTTGTAAAATGATGTCTCAAAGTTCTGACATTGAAGCACACAGAACTGCAGCTCCTTCCACCTCTCCCTCCCATGTAGGGCAGAGCAGTGACATTCCTGTCAGCAAAGGAAAATTTGCCTTGGCTCTGCAAGCAGGCCCTGTGGTTACCCCCTCTAACCAAAGAATGTATGCTCTTCTGGCATGAAATGAGGTTTGTTTCTGTGATCTCTGAGTATGCCTTTGGAAAGGCCAGTTTGAAGAAGCTGGAGAAGGAAAATATTTTCCAAACCACACATAATGCTATTGTCAGGCATATTGCTGTGTACTGTCAGACTGAAAAAGTAATATTTCTGACAGCAAAATGAGCTCTTACATTATTTTGCAATTAACGTATGTTCCAAATGATAGATTATGTTTCAAGTATTTAGCATTAAAATAAAAAAAACTAAAGGCAAAAGGATGGATGATGTGACACTTCTGGAATTGGATTCACTGGTATAATCTTTCTACACTCTATTTTCTGATTCATCTAAATAGCTTTGTAGCTGGTTAAAGCGTGCCCTGTACCTCCCAGCTGTAGAAACTGTCATAGCCATTTGGATTCAGAAAAGGATTATGTTCTCCACTGCTTTTAATTACCATCTTTCTGGCCATAGTCAAAGCAATACTTGAGCAATTTCCGTTTAACATTTCCCATCTATCTGAATTCTAATCCACCCACTCCTTTTGATAAGACATTGAGTAGTGACCTGAAAATAGTGTTGCAGAGAAGTATGAGAAAGAACCTGGCAGGGGAGAAGAATTGCAAGGTTAAAGATCTGATAACCACTGGTTACTAATTTAACTGCTAATGGTCTAATGGAGCTGGAGCTAAGGCTCCTATTGATTAGCTGAGCTTCGCAAAACATTCACTCCCAAATATAACTTGCTGTATATAGTTACATTTACAAGGCAAACAAGCTAAAAAAAGAAGAGCAACTCTGCCACACAGTAGTGGCAATGAATGCAATAGCTGTGAAGCTCTGTGATGGGATATGACATGCATTTCTTCATACATTTACATTTTAAAGTTTTAATGAAAGTATATTGTCAGGGAATGCCAAGCCCACTACGTGTTTTCCCTTTGCAGTGCAGTGACAGGATCCTGCTTCATGTTGCAAACAAGAAAACATTTTGTATTAAATGGGGAGTGAATATGCAAAAATGAAATTGAACAAGTTCCTACAGCAAAACTGCTCCCCATCAAAAATATAAGGGAAGCCTTTTTCAAAGACAAAATAATTTTCCTCCTTTTCTTACGAAGCAGGTTCTTATCGGATGTTTAAATGCTGGCTGTTGGGAAATTTTCTCTGTCTTCAAGAAAGCTGCAAAGATGCTAGAGCACTTCCTGAGACTTCATCAGCAAAATAATTTCTTCTATTAAGAAAATAAAGTTGAAATTAATTCATGCATATAGAAATAACTGACTGAGTCAGACTGTTAAATGCCTTTTAATATCTAACTTCATGGATTGATGGTATCACTTGATATACAAAAACCTGAAAAAACTTTAAAAATGTAACATTCATAAGATCAAAATAAGATTTAATTTAGAGCTCTTTCTGTAGGGTATTGTTTTTGAGTTTATCTATGTTCAAAAAGTAATTAAATTGTCCCCCTAAGTCCATAATAAACTGGTTTTGTTTTTTCCCTTTGATGATGGCTATCAGTTATGAGATTTTAGTTTATTTTGGTCATAATCTGACTCTTTCAAAGCTAAAAAAAAAGGCATATTGATGTATCATATTCACTATGACTAAATGGCCTAGAAACTGGCACTCATCAGTCTCTTGCATGGCTCCTAAAAAATTGCAATACAGGAAGTCTGTCCTACTTAGGGAAATTTACCACATCCTAATTTTACAATCTCTTTGCTTTCACCACCATTTTACCAAGTTATTGCAGTATTAAAAGGCTTTATTAAATGAAACTTAGAATGGGACTTCTGTTTATGGGCACCAGGGATCAGGAAAAGTCAGATTCTGTACAAGGGGAATCCATTCATCCAGCATGGATGACACAACCCCTGGCACACCAAGGAGCACTTAAAAGTGCACTGCACAATACTGAGACTAACAGGCTCCTCTCAGATTTAGCTGCCAGCTAATATGGGCCTGGGTTACCCAATCACATTGCAGATTAGTCTAATAACTTAACTTTGGCAGTAGTACTGCAATAAAAAGATCCATAATGGAAAAGGTGATGATGTGAAGCTTAGTGGAAAGACACAAAGCTGTACATCAAGAGACAATTATGGGTCCCAAGTACAGCAAGCCAAGCAGGTGATGACTATCATCAAACCTGTCAACAGGCAGTGTGCCGACTTGCAGTTCTGATGACAGTGAGTCCTTTGTTTATTCTGTTGTGAGTAATGTTGGCATGCTATTTTTGGTCTCTGGCTATATTTGCAAGAAATATTTCTGGTCTCTGACTATATTTGCAAGAAAAGTGCAGGATCCTACCTCCTTTTGGTCATCAGTGTTTCCTCAGACACGAATACTTGAATGTCCGTTCCCATTTCAAGAATTAAAAGTGAAAATGGTTCTCATTTGGAGTATCAGCTTCACCATAATTGAGTGTTGAGTTAGCCCCATAGCAGATCTTTAATGAGATAAATGTTATTACAGACTGTTAAAAAATAGTCGAGTATGGTGAAACTATCTCTCTGCAGAGATCTGAGGGCTCTCTTTAGAGCCTGAATTTCAGGTTCTTTTCGAAGACAATTCGAAACTGTTCTTCGGTCTTTAAAGAAGGAGTAACTCAGAAAGAAAGATCTGATTTTTTGTATGAATAGCACCATTAAAGTTAACGCATTTTTTAAGTAAAGTATTCAGCTGAGTATTATCTGCCATTAAGATAATTAGGTCTAATTTTGCCTTGGACCTTAGTTGAAGCTTTGCAGTGGGAAATAATTTCTAGAAGTTTTACCTATTTAAACAGACAAGTTAAATAGGGGATTTTGAAAGACATTTCCAGCTCATTCTCAAATCAGATTTACTTGTCATCAGAATTACATTTTTAATGTGCAAAACTCTAGCTAACAATTGTTAAGGAGCTATATTGGGATTTCTGAATGGAAACTATCAAGCTATATATGTCTTCAGATATGCAGTGCCAGTGAAAGCATCTTGAAAAATTACTATCTCGTGATAATACAGGTATGCCATATGGAGTTGTCAAACATGTAAAAAGATGACCAAAAACTGTGCCACTAGCAATTTTTACAGTCATGATGTTAAATATTTTTTAAGACTTCATCTATAAAATTAGAAGCCAAATCCTCTTTTGATTAAGTAAACAGCTAAAGAGTAGTCCATTTCATGGGGAATAAGACTGTTTTGTTCTCAAAAGAAAAATTATACCATCCTCTTGCTTAACCTTTTTAGCCATTGCTAAACATACAGGTAAGTAGAAATTTCTATATCTGAGCAAAACAATTGCCACTGTTTTTTCCAGATGAAGAAGGTCAGACATGAAAAAAATGATTGTTATTCCAAGCATCACAGGGCTCAATTACTCCTTTACTTGGGCAAATTCCCCATTGATGCCACCAATATTTTTACCTCAATTACTATCAAATCATCCAATAATAACAATAAAAACAAAAGACATGGAATTTCAGAATAAAACTGAAAGCTTGCAATAGATTTGACTGTGTACTAGACCACTGCATCTTTCTCCAGCATTGCCATATTTCCTTTTGTTTTCATTGGGAGCTATAAAACAGATTTTTGGATATTCTAAAATACACATGTTTTTCTCTATGTTTTCCCCACTGTTTCATCCAATTTATTCTGAATTATCTCCTGGATAGGGCTGATATACAAATGGAGATATATTTTATCTCACCCTTGATGTCCAATACATTGTTGAACCCACACTGAATCTCCAGCAGAAATTACAGAAGTGCCAGGAGACACTGTGCTCAGTGGAGTACCTAATTTACTCTGAAGTAAATGGAATTACAGTACTTTGTGACAGGGCACACCTGATTTAAATCGTGATGATGTTAAACACAGATTTACACATATTCGAGGAATGTGGAACTGAGTCAAGATACCTGTTTAAAAGGATTTGAACAAGAAAATTCAACACAAAGCCTCAACATTGTACAAAAGAACTTCTGAAACTTTATTGTGAATTTTAAAGTACATTTAGAAAGGATCTTATCCTTCATATCATTAATTAAAAATAAATTTAAAGAAATCCACATACTAGTAGTTTGAGCAAAGTTCAGTACAGACTTTTTGAAGTCACAATATATACATTGCATGAGAGTGCAATAAGCTTCCAATTACATTAGGTGTATATTTCTAAAATAAAGAGCTTTGATTTGACATGTGTGAGAGGCATACTGTTTACAATGAAAACATTTTACAAAATATAGCAAAGGAAAAATGGAATTTAATACATTTTGAATGTACAACTACTTTATACTTTTTTTAGGTAATTCTTTACTCAAAGTGTACAAAAGTCCATTTTTAAAGGACACCTGTTCATTTGCACTGTCCAATACTGATTAGAAATTATAGTTTTAAAGATTCATTACTATACATATCAGTGAATTCTTATTCAACTCCATAGCCACTACAATGAAGAAAATATTACAGAATCATTGACAGCATCTTCTTCCCTCCTAAACTATGCATAGATAAATACATAGCAATGGTGCCTATTACTACAAAAAAAGTGAAACATTTCACCTGATTTTTGCAACTATTTTTTGCATAAATATAATAATGCATTGTATATATATATATATATATATATATATATATATCTAGGTTTATTTAACAATCAACTGATTGGTTATTTTAACACTCAGTAACATACAGAAGCACATACACTGCTATCCTTAAATATTTTCCACTCTGTAGTGGCTCATAAGGTTCAAAAAATCAACACTGTAAATCTGTAATTCTCAGCCTGGGGAAAGAATATCCCTCAGATGGACTGATACTACTTATACAAGTTAAACCATATTATGAATCCATAGCGTCCACCTCCAAGATACATAACAGGAGTAATATAATATACTGTGGCTACTAACTACTGCATAATCATTATATAGGAAATCTTCACATCAACTGTTTTACATTTATGATTACTCATTACATTATATCACACACAGAGCAAAACTCTCCCAACAGATGGATCTCCTTTTCTACTGTTTTTCATGTTTTAGAGAAAAAATCATCACACAGTGACAATGTTATGTCTGGAGAAGAATGCAAAATGTGTTTCCTTTTTCAGGACAAAAGAGTAAGCAGTAAACAACTAATTATTTTACAATCAGGATGAAAAATTAAATCCTTAAAGAGAAAGTCAAGTTTTAAGCACTGCAATAAAAGAAATTATGTACTGGAGGTATGAGACTGTCACTCAAAACGTGTGAAAAGCATAGCAGAAAATTAGTTAGCCAATAATGAATTAAAAGTTGCAGTTTCCTTTCAAACAGAGCACAGTAGGGTTATGTGATTTGTGTCCAACCACTCTGCAATGTGCTATCTGAACAGCTCAAAGTATTTGCAAAGGACAAGACAGCTTTGCATTCATTATTGCAGAATAAAAGGAATATGCTGAAATGTGTAATGACCGATGGTGGATTTTTAACCACCACCAAGGATGTCTGGGATGTTAAGATTTGCAGAAGAGAGCACGTTTTTCCTTTTCAGGGGGGACAAAAACCATCCTACATGGATTTGCAAAAATCCACCCTACATAGATTTGCTTACCTACTTTCTCTTTTAACCAAAGTTAAAATTAAGTATCTTGCATCAAAGAGCTTTACTGCCTTTCCAGTATAGCTGTCTCTTCTATGGAGAAAAAAAGTACTCTCTGTCTGCAAAACACCACCTACAGCAGTGATCACTTGGAGGGCAGACGTTGCAGTTCAGATACAAACCACTTTGGACTACTCTCCCTGGAACCCCTCTTTGCTTTTTCCTGCTAAATGTAGTAGACCAGGCTTTCAGCTGTCATCCCTGTTAACAGCAGGAAGAAATACCAATAATTTTGCAGATCCACGTGATGTTTTTCACTTTTGCTGTTCACTAAGCCACCAGAAACTTCACGGTGACAAGCTATAAAAAAATATGCACCACAATTTTGCCTAATATCCATGCAAGAAGAGCACAGCAAGCCCACCGACTTCAGTCATGCTACACTCGCCTGTCCACCACACACAACAGCACACAGGTGAGACTGAACTGCCTCAGGAACCTGAAGGGAATGGAAACAAGACATCCCTGGCATGGCTCCTGGAGACAAGACAGGTTTAATGGAGTGCTGACAGCCTGTACTTTAAGACTTTTTCTTAAAATAGCAAGTAAAAAAAACCCAAAAAACTAACTAACTAAAACAAAAAACCCCAAAACAACAACAAAAAAAAAACCCACTCCAGAAACCAGAAGCTTTACCAGTCAGAAACCTGCCCAGCATTACTGTATTTGAGTGTCACTTTAGGTTAAAAAGAAATCTTTTAGCTTACATTATGTGGCATATTTTTTCTCTATTTCTGTTTTAAATACACAAAATAGCCCACCCCTTCCTTTGATATCTTCAAAGAGAATAACTGAAGCCTTCCAGGATCCTTGACAGCTTAAGTATACAGGAGGAATAGTTGACAATTACATTAGCTTTTCCCTGTGTGCAGAAAGGATGGCTAATGGAATTAATGAATCGTTTGCTGTTCCACTAGTCAAAAGTCTAAATAACAACATGACCTTCAGTCAATGCCGCTGAAGAAACATTTCCTTAAACAATTCACAATCAGTGAGAGATGACCTCAGATTGCAACTGTGTGTAGTGATTTCCCTGCTTTAATTTACTCTTTCTTGTGTAGACCTACATAAAGTTTAACTGTTTGCATCAGTTGTTATTTTCCCTAATAACTGTTTATACCAAACAGGGAGGAAAAGAAAACTACTATGATTTAAAGGTTAAGTCAGCTACTAGGAACACAACATCAAGCTAAAATTTCCATTAAGCCAAAATAATGCTCCCAAGTTTATGTTTTTCTTAGAGAGGTAATAAAAAATGTTTATATTAAGTTCCTTTTCAAATAAAATAGAGTTTTAAAAATAAAGATGAATAATTCTCTTCTTGCTTCTCCTTGTTTCTATTTCATGTAAAATCCACTGCTGTCAGTGGTGGGATTTTTGGTTTAAAACAGTGTGAAAAGAAATCAAGTATCTGTTAACAAACTGCTATGTTTCAAACTGCTTGTGTTTCATAGTGCTAAACATTTTATTAAAAAACATAAATATCCCATAAGAACTGAGGGCTAGGATTGCTATTGTTGTTTTGAAATAGTATTTATCAGAGGGATAGTGGGAGTTAGGTAATATCAGATCAGCTCATGAATGCAGACTGCAAAACAATTTTTATATGTTTGGGGTTTTTTTTTGTTTAAGTTCTAAAGCTGAAAACAGTATTCCTAAACAGAAACTGTATTCCTTATTTATCTTTGAAGAGAAGGGTTGGACTAACCCCACATTTTAATCTTTTTTAGGATTTAGTTTAGCAGGATAAGAGGTTATAGTGGAGTAAAAAAATGATTTAGTACAGTGCCTACAATCCACTGATGCTTAATATAGTTGATCATCAAAATACTTAAAACGATAGTATTAAGTGATTTATGCAGTTGATGACATGAATGTTTATGACAGCCTTAGCCTCATAGTTGCATCTGCTTGACTTTCACCCACTTTATTTGAAGACATGCATGTGTAAAGATCAGTAGCAATTGCCAATTTGCCTGATGTACCACATCAGGATACAAAAACTGCTACAGATTTTCCCCCTCAGGTGCAATTTTGTCATACTCCATTAATCCTTTCAATCCTCCCCCAATCCTGTGGACTTGTTATTTAGTAATCCCTGATTGTTGTGGTGAAGGAACATTAGAAAGTCCCTGCTGTCTGCAAGGCAGAAAATTACAATGGTCTTCTATTAAATTTGGCTCTCACAGTGCCCCCTTGGATCAAGCCTGCTTGTCACAAACACAACCAGTGGCCATAACGTCAGGACAAATTATCACCGATTTCCAAAATGTCAATTTTAAACTAATTTTGTGTCTCGCAATGTCGCCTCTTCAGCAGCCAGACAAAGGCTGTATTTTTAAGGAGGGAGAGAAAAATCTTAAATCAACATATCACATAGGGTAGCTTCATTCACTTATGCATGTCAGGTTTTCAGTTTTGAACTCCCAACCAGGAACTCTCCCACATGATTGCAATCCATTGTGCAACTGAACAACTTGGCTTTCTTCCACTTGAGACAGTTAAAGAGAGATTACTGGGAGCATTCCTTTCCAGGGCTGCTCTCGTTAAATACAACATTCTCTGTAAACACCAGCGTTTTTCTTTTTAATTCAACATTTTTACAGTGCAAAGTAATCTATCTGCCTGGATCTTCTCTCCCTCTCACATGCACACAGCTGCAGGATTTCTATCTCTGATCATGTATATCCCTATCATATTTTTCCCATATAGACAGAAGTCAAATTTATCTAATTTTTAGGAAAACAAAAAAAATGAAAAACCCCCAGCCTTTCATCAGCTTGATTAATTTAAAGCTGTAAACCTTGGTTTAATTCTACTGACATGAAAAAGTAACAGCTACAAACTCCCAGTCAGGATTTGTGATTGATTATCTAGTGAAGCCTTTAAACAAAAGCTTGTTTGCTCATTAGTTGCACTTAGGTCTTTAGTGTCATATAGAACAACAATCTTTAATTAAGAAAAAATTATGACTAAATATTTAGATATTTTAATTCTGAAAGAGGAAATAAATAAGCAAATAAATAATAATTAAAAAAAACAAAACAAAACAAAACAAAACCAAACAGCCAAAGCTTTACAATCAACCACAAAATAGAGGAAAATTTAAAATAAAGCTCTTAGGTAACTGAGATATTTGTTGTTGTAGCACTTTTTTTCTCAGATCTGACTGGTCTTTTGGAAGCATTATACTGCTACTACTTTCTCATCCTTCAGAAATTCAGCAACATCTTATCCTTTCTACAGTAACAGTAACCATGAATGTGAATACACGATCTACATGCTTGCCACCCATCACTTATGTATCTCAGCATACTGTTGCATAAATCACTCTTACTCACCCACTGGTAGAGTGTATCCTACCTCCAGACCACTGAGCTAGTTTTGTTTGTTTTGATTTACACAGAGCATAAAGGTGTGGGAAGTTTTCTGCAGAAGGGCCTACATTTAAGCTTGAAAAGACTACTGAAGCCTAACCCAAACAATACATCAAAAGAAAAAGTAAAATAATTTTGCAAAGCTAGTTTTAAAAATAGTTGAGACTTTTCTGTTTAATTTCAACACTTAAAATACCATCAGAAGTCATCTACAGTGATACTAGCTTTGTCTCCTTGCAACAGTGTTGAAAACAGCAGGATACTCCTATGGTAAAACACTTAAAAGTCTCAACAAATTTAGTTTAAGAAATCTTAATGCATGCCAAGCAATGATACACATTCAATATCTGACAGAATGAAAAGTGAATTAAGTGAAAAAGAGGTTTAGGTGTCTAATTCTGACCCTCACATCTCTTCAAAGGTCATACTAGTAGTAGCAGCAGCAATCATGGACTGTAAAAACCATCACACCAGTCTGCACTGCTGCCTACATTAGCCCAAAGGACACTGAGACATGGACTTTGCCCACAGAGATGCTCAGGACAGGCCTTCTCACAGCACAGCCAGACCCCAACCATGCCACAACCAACCGTACAAGCCAAATTTGTGGCAAGGAGTTTATCTTCTAGCACAGTGCAACAGTTCTACACACCTATTCATGGAAATTGCACTTGACAGCTCACTCTCAGTATCACCACGGTGTTTC
>NW_005054433.1:704565-720627 GCF_000277835.1 Geospiza fortis | reverse complement strand
AGGAAGTGAAAGCATAATTGTAAAATAATAATGATGATCTTCAAACAAAGAAAGGGAAAGTATAATCGGAAGCAGTTTAATATTCACCTTCAACAAGAGGAAGATGTTAATTTCCAGCTGTTTCCATTTTTAATTGATGATTTTTTCTGTGGTGTGTGAAAGTCAGCCAATTTTCTTAGAAAAGTGCTTCTATTCGCTTAACTCAGTAAGAACTAGATGCTTCTTATTGGTCTACTGCACCATGGGGATGGGATAAAATATGAAAGCAAGGATTTCTTTATTCTAGCTAGGAAAATTAACTGTTAAGCTCAGTGGGGGCAGAAACAAAGGTGGCATTTAGATATAACTAATACAGTATCTAACCAAAGCAGAGCCCTCTTGGAGAAGAGAGAGACCAAGGGAATGCAAAATTGTACATGAATTATTTCTGAGTTAATTCCTATAAAAGCAGAAGAACTTTCTTTTATGCTCAAATGGATTACACACTTCCTTTTACAATATGAACATTGTTCATATTTTTAAAAGATAATATAATGAACAACTATTGCTAAGAAAGAAAGAATACTCTTTTTTTTTTCAATACATTAAAGTGCAAGGGTCATCTGGAAATGAGGCCTGGACAGCTTTTTAAAACACAGATTGTGGGACAGATCCTCAGCTGATATGAAATAGTTCTGTTGAGTTTATTGTTCAATTAGAATGCAATATAACTATGATTACAGATTGCTTACATTACCATATGCTAATAAAATACCAAACATGACTTGCAAATTTTGTTCTTTGCTTTGTTTTGGCTCTTTAATTGCTTGGATTTTCTTTAATTGTAAAGAGTGTATTTTGAGGGGATAAATTTTCACTTGTGCTGTCAGACCAGGCTAATCATTCCCTACTTAGCTACATTTCTAAAGACCTAAGATTTTGCTTGAAAAGGGGCTTAGAAGCAATTGATTTGTGTTCATTAATCCATAAGCATTTGATTTCAAATCAGATTGCCAGCAGACATAACCTCTCTGCATTGCTACAACAGAGACTTGATTTGATTAATCAAACAGCTCTGATTCACTGGAATGTCTACAGAGCAGTTGTCCCTGACAATACTATGCAAATAGCTGCTGATGTGGTACTGGCATCCCAGATTTCTAACACTGCTATGTTTTCCTCCATGAGGGCATCGACCCTTTATATCTTATTCAATTTTATTCTTCTATATAACTGCTTCTGCATAGGAGGTACACAGTTTTTAATTCATGTTCTACCATTTACTTTGAAAATAAGCATCACCTATAAGATTTTATTTCTCAGTCTGTGGTGGCCGTTACTGAGGGGAAGATGTGACTGGTGTTACTGTTTGCATGTGTGTGTGTACGCATATATATATATATATATACACACACACACTTCTATGTACCACTACTAGATATATATACTACTATAGTACCACTGTAAATAGTTTTTTTAAATTTTTTTTCAGGAGCTATGCAACAACATATCTCATGTAAGTATTTTTGCCTGCTCTGTTTGAAAGAGCTGTCATTGATACAGAATTAAATGAATTGGTTTAGGGAACAGGAATTTTTTCTATTTTAAAATTCCAAACCCAAATATGCTAATTAGGTCTACATATTTAATACTGACTGTTGATAAAACAGCACAAGCCCATAACATGCAACAGATATATGATTCACTTCCTAACAGATAATGGTTACTCCACAGCAGTATTTGTTCATTCTCCTGGGAAATAATGCAAAGGTGAAAAAAAAAAGTAGGCCTACAGGCCTCAGGGTGAGAGAGAAGAGTAAGAATACTTTTGCTACATTTGGTTAGGTAGGAAGAAAGTAGGAAGAAGAGCCAAAGTGCCCTAAAGAAGCAGAAAAGCTAAGCCTGTAACAACAGCAAAAAAAGCAGGGGGGGCACAAAACTTTATTCAATAGATTTCTAAAAGGTGACAGTTCCCAAGCCGCAGAAGAAAAAATTTCATGGACTTCGAAGTTCAAGAAGAATCATGGACAGAAGGCTTTAGGGGAAGCAATAAAAACTGTGAAGGAAGCAAATACCTACTTTTTTCCAGTGATGCCTTAAATATTGCAGTTCCCAAGCGTGGGCTGATGCCATCAACTGGTTCATTCTGCTGGCTGACCCTGAGGAGCATTATGTAACTACCCGCTGATAAAGACCTGTCTGAATCAAGAGTTTTGCTTTTTGGGAAAACATATTCTTAATTAAAATGGTCAGTTCTTCAGTATTCTGTCAAATAAATACATTAGCTCAGAATAAGCAAAAAGCCCTCAGCCATCCTATCCTGACTCTGCCAAAGTGCAGATTGGTTAGATTACGTTATTTCTCATCTTCTGTTTGAAACAATCTGTTTCTTCTTATGATTCAGAGAACTGAAGGATGGACCTTCTGGTATGATTTTAGTCTAAGCCCACCATATTGTTTTGGTAAGCTTCTTAGCAAGTACTTCTGTATATTAAACTGAGTATTGTTGGTACTCCTGCGAGATAAATTAGCTTACAAGCATTCAGTGAACAGGCAGCCTCCCCTCATTCAACATGTGATAAAATGATAACTAGATCACTCATGGGTTTACTGACAATGTATTTATGTTTCATACTTCATATGTTTTAAAATGAAAAATATGTATGTTAGTACTTGCATCAGTTACTTGTTTATGATTTGTGCTAGATTTTTCTTGCTGAAGTTTTATGTATTTACAGCATTTTAAACCACAGTGTGTGTATTTAATGGTAATTGCTTAAAAAATTACAGAACAATTGGTGATTTTTATTCAGATTTTTGGCAGAGCTTGAAGTCTCAGTACAAGTGGAAAAAAATTAATCATTTGTTTGAGAAATAAAAAGTGCAACTCTTTTCATTATTACACTGGCAGAAATATGAGCAATTTTCACAGAGAAAAAAAATCAAAATGTGAGGAAAAAGGTTTTGAGAAAGAGGTTCAAGACCTTCTCCACAACTCTAGAAGTAGCAAGCCTTCCTACATTAGCAATCTTGATTCAAAACTAGGATGTGGTCTAAAGTGAAACTTCTTTGAGAATCTCAGCTACTCTCAACTGGACTTTTTCCCGGCATGCAGTTTAGGATAATACCCTGTCTGTGTAAAAAGAAAGGTCCACGACTCCAAACAGCAGGAGTGCTGAAGTCAAAACAGTATTGCTTGACAGAACTGAATAAAGAAGTCTGAATGCTGCACTTATTTATTTTTGTTTTTAGTAACAGGAAAGATGTGCCCCATCATACACTTGTATTCATTCCAAGCATCTATCACCTGAGTTTGTATATGATGTTATATTGCTTGAAGATGATTCTCACAGCCTGAGCTTAAAAGAAGTTTCGACTCAATTGAAATGCAAAGACAAAATACTGCATTCCTCTCCCAGCTGAGCTTTTATTTAATGTGCCAGATTAAGAAGCTTGCTCTACATTACTGGATCAGAGTCAACACAGTTTGTCCAAGAAACTCAGAGATAAGGGGGAAACAGTTCTTAATCAGGCAAAATTCTCAATAAAATAAATGGGCACTTTGCCCAAGTATGTTCTGCAGAATTTAAAATCATTATGTTTGCCTCAGCTGAGTCTGAAAAAGTGGACTGTTGCTCTTATACCTAAATTTTAGGACAGCTAACTCAATACAGAAGAGAATTAAAACAAACTTCACCCTTCCTGATGTCAATTTTTATCACGCTTTAATCAACTAGGAATCCCCTGAAGAAAATTCACACAGCAAGTTGGAACAGCATAATCTGAAGCTCCAGTGGGTTTGGATTAAGTACAAGGCATTTTACCATTGTGTTAAACGACTTAAAAATATCACAGACCCGTGGACTAGAAATGTGATTATTTTGTCCCCATGATTAGAAAATAGCATCTATTTTATAACTGTACAAGTTCCTGTTAAGGGCACAGACTATCATAACATCACTCAGAAGTATTTATTTTCTTAAAACAGTGGATGTAGTCTGATTTGCATATTCAACCGTTTTCAGTTTAATATGCCTCAGCCTTTTTCTGCTAATTTCATGCTGTCCTGTTGTTCTAAAGATGCTAAAGTATCACAGACACTAAAACCTGAAACTCAGTTTACATAGCTTGGAAATTTTTTCCTAGAAACATTTACCTTTAGACAATACTAAAAAATGTTGTCTATATGTATAAGTAGCTCAAAAGTGGGCCATGACAGACAGTGTCTATGTAGTATCAGATTATTTCAATGTGCTTAAAACTACTCCTGGCATATCACCCTGCAAACAGAGCAACTCAAGAAGTCAGAGCAGTGTATTTTTTACACAGCTATAGTAGAACTATGCATATAAAAGCAGCAGCTTGGCAGCTCAGAGGTTAAAGTGGTAATTGTGAGAACGGACTGAGCTTCAGCTTCCATAATTCTTGCTATTTAAAGTGAATTACTGCTTCTTGCTTAAACCCGGCTATTACTCAAGAAGCTGCAAGAGAAGGATGCGTGCCACAGGACAGAAAAAAGTGTTAGAGATCTTTGCATCTCCTTCAGCCTGTTTGTGGGAGTAAGAAAGAGGGGTTATCACACAAACATGAGGAGACAGATTCAACTCTTGACTACAAGCAAAACCATCAGGGAAACAGCTGTGATTTCACAACTACGAAATTAATGAATATGAAATAAGAATTGGGTTCAGATGGCCTTTACTTAGAGTAAGTAGTTACATGCAGCCCTAACCTAAAAAAAAAAAATAACTTGGGAGCAAATGATATTAGCATCTTTTTGGCCTTTGTCCATGACTATAAAATGGCATTAATATAAATGTGACTCAGACTTGAGATCCCTGGTCACTATTGTAGCCAAGAGCCTAAGTATATGAAATCTCCTTGGCTCTGCTAAAGCACTAGTGCTAAATTCTGGGAAATGATAACACTGATTCATCTCAAAACAGTCTATATATAACAGCAAGACTAGGCACACATAAAATTATGCACTATCTTGCCCCAAGGTTAGCAACATATTCCTAGTAGAAGGAAGAATGTTATTTTCATTCCCTGCAATCATGTGATAAATAGCTGTAGGGCAGATTCAGCAAGATCTCGAAGGTTATGATTTTACAATATAATGAATGTATGTCTAGCTCTCTGCCACCTGAAAAAGCCGCAAAACAAAGCAGGACTTGTCAGTATTTTGCTTATGGCAGAAATCAGACATTGTCCAGGACCCTTTATGAGACACACTGCTACTTCTTAACTAGTTTGATTATAACATTCACTCCAATACTTCAACAGCTCAGCTTTCCAGCATATGGCATAATTGGAAGTAGCAGCCAGCAGGTATCACATGTGAATGGAAAGTGTCTCACACTGAGTAACTACTGACTGTATCAAAATATGTGGTCTTGTAGGTAGGTTGATGGGGGAAAATACTGCTAATAAAAGTATATTGAAAATGAGAGGATAGGTGGAACCCCTGCACAGGAACACCTGTATATGAGGCAAGCAAATTACCTAGAAAGTTCAGAAGTAGAAAATATCAAAAAAAAAGTCATTGAGATCAGCTCATAAATAAAGAGATGAGACAACACAAAGGAACATTTTAAGAAATATAACCCCCAAACCTAAGGACAGTTTCAGGAGAAACTTTCAAAAGGTGGAACACATACACTGAGAAGAGCATTCTTAGGAGCAGGCAGACTCAAGCTACAGAACAAAAAAACTCAAAGGCAACCATGCCCAGGACTGCTTACCTCACTTGTAAAGGAACTGACATTCCTAGTCTACTAGGAACATTTATTGTGAACATGGAGTAGACCATGGATGGAATGTTTTATTCTGATCATCCTTCCTATAAAATACTGTGTTTTACTTTAGTAAAAATAGAATACAGGCACATCTATACCATTTCCATCATAAAGTAATGGCCTGTGCTGAATTAATGTTTGATTTTGGTGACTCATATTACTCCGCCTTAGGGGGTGTAATAAAACTATAAACTCAGTCAGGGTGACTGAGTTATAGCCATTGTATGCAGCTGCAATCGTCGTCAATCCAGCACAGTTTGCAGAACAGTAACACGGACACTGAAGATGTATGAAAATGCATTGGAATTACACCAGATGGTGATGCAAGCCTGGCAGGAACACTTAGAGGTACCTCTGCTAATATCATCAGTATTATATGTGAAAGCCCAAGGACTTTAATTCAAGCACGGGACCAAATTGTATGGTTTTTCCAGACAGCAGGACAGACTCACTTGGCATCAGTTGAGAAGTGTTAAACAACCTAGAGTAAGTACACACGTAAATCATATCCTTAAAGGCACCTCCCTGCAAGACAGTGCAGCATGACTTCACACTGAAGTAGGTAAGGCAGTAGAAAATCCTGCTAATGATAAGCTATTGTAGATTCATCTGTACATAGCCAGTAGAGATCAACCCTGAGTGAATTGTTCCAGGCTGACCTTGACTAGCTACAGCAAGGTACAAAGTACCTCTTTCTTGTCACCACAAGGATTTTACATTTAGGTAGATATCTCACAACAGCAATCTTGATATAAAACACTTTTTCCTTCAGTGAAGAAAGAATCTTAAAAAAATGAGAAAAGGCACATCACATTCAAAGAGTAATGAGTGTACAGCACAGTCCAAATGTAAATGAGGTTAGGTCTACCTCAGTCAATTGCATTGTGCAAAAGGAGACAAAACTGAAATTTCTCCCTTTCTATTTCAAAAGATTTCTAAGAGCAGCAAAATTTACAGAAGAAAATGTCAAACAAATTGGCTTCACAGATAGATACAGCCATATGATTTCTTTGTGTTTACAAGACTGAATCTTCTGTTGCAAGAGTTAATGCACTTTTTGAAAGTTACTATGGCATGGCTTATAAGCTTCAGTGAGATGTAGTGGCAGTTCAGATTTCATGACAGAATGCTAACTTATCTCTGATACTGAAAAAACTAATGAGGTGCTATATTGTTGCAGAGCAGTGCTACATGCAGAGATATGCAGGCTTTTTTTGTTTTTCATTAACTGTGTAACTGTACAGACATAAAAGTAATGAAAACCCAAAACAGGCAGCAAAAGCTTAAGGCTTTAAAGCTGGAATAGAATTGTGTCAGTGTTTTCTAAAAGAAATATGATAAATTTAAGCAATCTCAGAAAAAGCCCCTGATACTCCCACTAGCGTTTTCTGCTGGGTCTAAGGTCTCATGGGTAGTGCTTAGGTGAAGATCACAATTAAGCTAACATAGGCAATTTATTCTCATGCTGGTTTTATTCAAGTCAAAGCAATGGCATAATGTTAAGCAGTCTTAAGGATTCTCTTTGTTATGTTTGTTGCCTATGGCTTTTAATTGAAGGTGCTATCACAGCACTCCTATCAGATGCCAAATGTCATGAGCAGTAGCAAGCAGGAGCACACAGTGCAGAGGGCTATCCTGACCCCCAACTATCTTTACTGAGGACAGCAGGATGTAAGCTATGACACTTTTCAGTAGCTAGAGGCTTACTAAAATGAATTTCCACAATACTGAATACAACTAAGGCTGCTATTTAGCACTAGGACATGAAAATGTTAAATATTACCAAGTGTGAGACAGCAAATGCAGAGCGTTTTTTAATGTGATCACCACTGATCCAAAGAATGAAAGTTCTAAAATTGGGAATTACTTCTGTGACATACTTTTGACACATAAATATCATAGTTGACAACAAGAAGTACTTTGTCTGGAGGTGATCTGCACCATCTATAAAGCTTCAGAAGGCACTGAATGGAACTGCTGTACTGAAAAGTGCTCAGCACACTGCTTTGAAGAAGTAGACTCAAGGATCACTGACAATCTGTATATCACAGCAGCACTGCCAGCTTTCTTACTAAAGAGTAAGTTTTCCAACAAGTTCAGTCATCTTTAAACCATTTTGAAATGTAAAGATATATGAATGTTTTCATCTCTCCTCCCAATCTCCCTTTCAAATTGCTGAACTCAAGAAGCACTATCCAGTTACTGAGTTGCAATCTCTGCTCTTCTGCTTTGTGATTAACATTTTTTTGTTCTTGTTTTCTTTCAGAATCAATTTTCTATCGTAAGTCTGTGAGACAGCATGCCTATTACAAATTGTGAATGCATTATGCCATATATAAAAGTATGAATGGTCTTATAAAAAGAAAAGACAAAAAAGTGAGCAAATAAAAACATATATGAAATAATTATTTTGTCTACTTTTTTAAACTACAACACATATAGAATGGCTTGCCATATTATGCTGCTATATAGATATGCTTTCAAATGTTTCAAATCCTTGCATCTTAAAGACCATGGTTCATTAAAGGTCTTCGTGTGGACACAAGCAATGTGTGCATATGAGTTGGGTGTACTAGAACAGATTGTGCATAAAATGTGCCACTTCTGCACTGTGATACTATGTATTTGAGGGTGAAATTCAGATTTCTAATATGTGCATAAATACGTTTTACAAAAACAAGCATTCTCAGAGAATAAAAGAAGAGAATAAAAAGAGAAACATGAAAGAACAGAGACAGTATCTCATAAAAGAAAGAGATGTATTTAAGCATCAGCCAAATGATACTATTTTTCATATCATTTATAGTGGAAGCCGGAAGACTGAAATACTTCACAAGCCATTAGTTTCTTAGTACTCTGTGACGGATTAGAATATTTCTTAATCAACTGCTAAAGCAGAGAAGAGGGCCAAAGCCTAGATTCAGCAAAGCTGAGTGATACTGAAGTCCAGGGATGTTCAGTGGGGATGCTATCAATAGACACATCACAAAATCATAGAAGTGCATCAGTTTCTCAAACCTCTCAAAAGGCACCTATGATTTTGTCCATTTCTTAGTTCAGAATTCTGAAAATCACATTAAGAAACAAAAGTTCTGATTTGTTCTCAGGGAAGCAGATCAAAACCCCAAGAATTTTACAAGATTCAAATTACTTGCTGAAGGTTCTGGAGCCTGCTTTGCCCAGAGGCAGCTTGAAAGCCTACACAGCCCCCCCAGAAGTGGTCCTGCCCTACTGGTCATGTCCCTACTTTGGGCTGCATGAGGTTTGTTGCAATGCATTAAAACCACAGCAAGAATGAAGAATAACAAATTCAAATGTATTTAAGTCTCATTCATATTCTCATTTCATTCACACATGATGGACATTCATAAAATTCATACAGATAGTCACCTACAGCTCCATTGTCCACCTAGACTGTACCAGTGCTTTCAATAGAATGGGCATTAGAAGCCAAGACTAACAAACAGGATTGGAGTGACCTCCCTCCATTATATCAATTTTTCTCATCTGTTATGCCACTATAGAAAAATACTGCCATTTTTAAGTTTAGGAAAGAAAAAAGATGTTGTAAACTAAAAATAAAATGCCAGTCACAGCAGCAGATCACCTATCTTGTCTAATTTTGTACTTCTGTTGATTGACAAGCTGGTGCTCTTGTAGAATACAAAGGCAAAAAATCAGGCGTTCAGTTCAAACTGAAATGTTTGACAGATGTAACAGCTTCCTGCAATGAAACTGGTGAAATCTCAAATAGCAAAGTCCATCTCCTGTACAGTAGAGAGATTAAATTTCAACAGGCAATGTTTACCATTCTTAGCAGATGCAGTTTTAATTTGGGGGGGAGAGATGTTATTTGTTTGGTTGGTTGGTTTTGTTTGGTTGGGGGTTTTGTTGGTTTTGTTTGTTTCTTATTTATCCGTCAGTAGTTAAAAATACAGGCTTTGCAACTGGTACACAGCCTACCTCCTGCTGCTCTGGATGCTGCAGACTTCAACACCATTCATGTTTCAGGGTACTGTTGTCACAAACTGAAGGCAATTTCAAATTCTCTTAGTGGTAACCTAGCATGTCACTGACATTTTGGCCTGTATTTTTGCAATGGTGAAAGTGAGACAATCTGACAACTGACTGAAAATTCCTACTGCTATAGACACATACCTTTTACCAGAGAGGTAAAAGAAACATTTTTACACTATAATGCGAATGGTCTGTACTAAAGTTCGCAGAATCAGGTACCAAGGAACATGTATTTCTGAGGAAAGCCAGAAATACTCAGATCAGCACCAAAACAAAATAATTGATGTTTCATTGCACTGTCTTACCAAAATAGATAGATGATGGCCACATAATGGTTTAATAAAAAGTCAGTGAAACTCTTTCTACTAATTTGGAAACTTTTGAATTTGAGTTGCAATCTAAAGAAGACTTCTCAAGGGCAACTGTGCACATACATTTTTGTGCCCACATGCACTGTATTATTCAATGCAATATAATGTAATGTATTATTCAAATTAAAGAAATACATAACCTTAAAACCCTTCTCTTGACCTTGGTGAGAAAAGGAAAGTGAAGAACGTGGATCACACCAAATTATACTTTTCACTGGACGTGGGATGCAACTCACCAAGCTGTGTTGCTCAGCTTTGTCACTCAGCTTAAAGCACCCTATTTTCTTCAGGGTGGGATAAATCACAAACCCACTAAAGTAGACTAGATTTGTTACAGAATTAGAAGTCAAACAAGATGAATCCCACCATAGTCTCAACAGAAGCAAAATGCACTGTGTGCTGAGGTACTACCAGCAATGTGTACTGGTGAAAACTGTACCAACTGTACTTTCTGTGAACATGACTTACAGAAATAAGGTTAGATCCACCATCAGAAGCTGGGCACCTGAAGCAATCATGATAATATTCATCACACGCTCTAAAAAGAGGGACTGGAATAACAGCAATATTCTCAAAACCTAGCTCACTGAATGGAAAGCTACTAAAACCAGGAGTTAAATATAATTCCCTATCAGGCTGCGCAGCCTGTCAACACAGGAAGGAGGTGTTATCTCAAAATTCATTAGTCTTCACCTTTCTCTGAAGCTCCTGCATCTCTTCCTGTAAAATCAAGCTTTTGTGAAAACTTTCTTGTAAATAATTTTGGTAAGAGAAGATAGACCTCAGTGGTCAAAGCATTTCACCATGAAGTTCAGCAGAGCAGCTACATAGGTCACATGTAGAAACATATGCATCCTACAGAACCTTTACATCAGAGAGACAATTGTTTCCATAACTTTATGTGTTACGAAGCAGACATATATTTACATCTAGCAGGCATAGCCATTTAAGAGATACTACTGCAGGCTACAAATCAACAGAACAGCAAAGAAGAAGAGCAAAAGAACAGCACAGAATTTGGAAGAATAGCAAAATACCATTCATAATGAAGCATGGTCTTCCTCTTGACTTTTTCAGTGTTTTAAAGGCTCTATGACCTTACAAGGCATAGGCTAAATTAGTTCATTTGATGAAAAATATTGTACAGGCAGATATTTAACACTTTTTAATGATAAAGAAAACCAATAAGAGATTTTTCTTGCTAGTAACACATGAAAGCCTAGGAGGTGATAAGAACATCCTTCAGAACTACAAATGAAGCATCTGGCAATTTCACTGGGAGGAATGAGAGCAAATGAACGAACATCAGTTTCAGGCTACAAAGTATTTTACAAATCAATATCAGTAGTGATTCTCTTTCAGCTATCAGCCAGTGAGAATATCCGATTTCATTTTCTGGACTGGGAAGAGATGGTTATTTTAAAACCACCTTTCTGCAAACCTGGGGTGGGAAGCAAAGGAAGAAAGAAAAATCCTGCTGATCTTTCCCATTTTATCAGATTCAGCTCAAAATGAAAGGATTTTTAATTCACTTCACTTCTGATTAATTTTACATATTTTTTAGATTTTGGAAATATTATCTCAATATTATCCTATTGTTTTTATAAAGAAGTTTATATTAGAAAGAGCTGCAGATGGAATAAACCAGCAGATTTATCCCAGCTTGAATTCAACTTCAAATGATGAACTGCTACTCTAGAAAAAGGCTCTTTATAATCCTCTTGTAACCGGAAGTGTGCATTTTCTGAACCAACTTTCAAGTAATAATATTAATATTTGCGCACAAAAAGTTCAGAGTGACTTTTACAAAAAAATTGGCAAAACTACAGCATCAGGTCATAGGAAACTACACATTCTACACACCAAAAGCTCCTGAATATGAATATTTACAATGAAATGAATAATTACAAGATTTTCTCTCTGTGCAACAGAAGATACAGGACAACCTGTGTCAAGACTTTAAAACAAATCTCCCCCTCACCACCCTCCACTTCACTTGCTGCAAAAGAAAGAGAAGCAAAAAATGGGTAACTTTTGAGATTGGTACAATTTAAACATCTCAGTATGATCACAGATCTAATTTTTAACTACCTGTCTCTGTATTATCACATATAACTCAGAGTATATGCAAAACCCAAAAATTAAATTGGGAATGAAGGCCAAATCATTCCAAGATTTGAATGTCCAGATACTTTTAGAAAGATTAACAAGAATTTTGTACCAAAATTGTAGCAGCCTTTATGTTTTCCTGAAACACAGTGGTCCCAGGAATAATATATACACAGGTTTGTATGGCTACAACAGTACTGCTGTTCAAAACAATTTATTTTCTTATTTCAAATTTTTGTAATTTCACAACCAGTGAAAAAGTAGCAATATCAATTTAAGTTGTCTTCTGCCAGAAATAGCTATTTCTGCTTCAAGAGAGAGTTTATAGCTCGCTAGAAAATAACGCATTGCAAGAAAATTATTGCAACTCCTTTAGGAGGAATTTTTTTGTATGGCGTTTTAATTGTAAGGGAACGGTTAACATGCATTTTGTGTCTAGACTAGCACTTAAAATCTCAGTTAGGTAAGATGCTAAAGCCCCTTACATAGCAAATGTCTTTCTAAAAGACAGAAATGAACAAAAGATGTTCTCCTCCCCCCATATTTCAGTAAAATATGATAGCATCCATTCATCTCTTATGTACAGTCTGGTAAGTCTTTCCACTCAAAGGAATGTTATCTCATGTAAACCAGAAATGAACTGACTAAGTGCCCACATCAGTGTATGGGGATAAATAATTTTACATACATTGTGCCAAGGGCTGGAAAGCCAAAGAAATGAAAGAAGCAAAAAATGATACATGATTCTATGTATGTTCTTTTCCTTCAGTGAGGACATGGACATTACAGAATGCATGCAACATGGCCACACTTGGATAGCAACTGAGGAAACTTATGAATATAGATTTTACAGACCACCATGATGTTCTGTGACCAGAATATCAGGTAGCACCTTTAATCCCTGTTAGGTCTTTCAGAACACTTTATGTCCATTCTGTCAGTTAAATCCTAAATGTTCAATGCAATTAAATGGTAGAATAAGAAAATACAGCATCTCCTGAACTTAATGAAACTTGAATACAGCTATTCTTGAACAGAAATTGCCTAGATGAGGATCTATCCATAGGCATTACGTACCTGGCCCTTGACAGTATTTGTATAAGATAAACAATATTAAAAAAAGTTAGAATCCTAGAACTGATGGAGCAAAATTACTCAGGACTTGAAACCTGCACTTCAGACAGGTAGACTGTTCCCGTAAAGAGCTGCTGAATGTAAATGGGTCACAGTTTTCATATCTTTAACATCTGTTGTTTATACCCAAGAAAGCACATCAGGGGCAAGAAAATTAATTCCCCAATTGCTGTCAACTGCGTTAGGGAACAGCAATAAACAGCTTACTGTAAGCCTCTAGCTACAATAAAACTGCTGTCAATAAAGTGTGGCTGATATGGTTTTGCTGTGCTAGAGAGAAAAGATTCTTTGGAACTGAAAATCTGAAATGGAAACTAAAAAGATTCTTCCTTGTTCCTATATATAAAAGAAAATTATCAAAATTGCAATAGCATAAAACTCTCAAGATCCAGTTCTCACTCACGTGTGTGGCACAAATTTCTTAGCATATGTGAAACTTTGGCTTTGGATATTCGGGACAGATGAGACTCCAGTGATTCTGATAAAAATCACATGCACAGGAAACATTTAAAGACAAATGAAGATTACTAAGCTTTCACTGTCTGATCTGTATACACAAAATGTTCCCTAGTCTAGTTGAGCACATCTACTGTCACTATTGAAAATGGTATTACAGCTTAGGGTTGTGTTCAGATATCCATTATAGCTCACAGTTTTCACATGCTCATAAGTTTCTGAAAAATTCTTCTTTTCAGCTGAAATTTTCCATGCTTGGTCTCAGCTCAAAGATGGATTTCTTTAGACAGTTCAGCGAAATCTGTTAACCTATTTTTCAGTTATTCAACAATAGAAAAAAATACACTGTACATGATCACCATTTCTAATATTTTAGTATAGATATACAAATATACAGAACTAGAAAACATTTGAATTTTACATGCAGACACTTTTCCAGCTGACTAGTCCTCACCCAAGACTAATATCCATGCTAACACATAAACCAAACTATGCATACAAAAGAATGTATGTTTTTTTATTTATACTAAGTGATGAAACAAGGCCACTAAAAATAATACTGCACACAGAATTGTGGAATGCTATGGTTACAGAATTTTAATATTTGCAGGTGACATAAGCTCTGCACTGCTGTAACAATGCAGATTTCCATCAACTTATGCACCTTGTAATTGCCATTCTTAGCATATCAAATTAAGAGTCATTCATGTTTTCAGCTTTTCTTTTCTCTTACATAAACTCCAAACTTACAAATTTAAACATTCCAAAATAAGATAACATCAATTAGATTTACCACATGAAGCTTAAGTGATGTGCATTGATCAGCAGGAGCCTGGCTACTTGTTCCTTGATCAGGCAAGAAGTCCATTGGCTAAAAAAGGAATAAAGCAATCTCTACAGAGCTTATGTTATTGAGTAAAAGATTAAAAATATACTTTAGTATGGAATGTACTTAATGTGTCATTTGAGCCCCAAGTCCTTAATTTCTGCCACTAGAGCAGAGAAATACAAGGACAGTGTTAACATATATTCAACTTTCCTGAATCTTCTAGAAGTGTGCATATTTCCAAAATTTCTAAATTATCACTTTGATTCAGAAAAGTGCTTATAGTGTGCTTACAACTTTTTCTTGAAGACAACATCCCAAGTCACTTGGACTTTGAGGATCTGCTTCAGTTTTACACATTAAATGAAAGTTAAGCACATGCCTAAATGCATTTTGATTAGGAATGAAGACTGAAGGTTTTGCCCATAACCTATACTGATACACATTTTTAAACCTGTGTTATTTGTCACTACTGCGCTTTAAATCCGATTAAATGAAGTTGTTATAATTTAAAATTGGGATAACCACAGTAAATTGGCCTTAATTTCTTTTATTATTTAATCTATTGTTAATCTAATGACATTGAGTAGGAGTTTTTGTCTGTTTGTTTGCTTTTCAAACGAGGTCTTTCACATAGAAGAGTACAACATGTCGTCTTCTGCTGTATTTCTATGTAGCTGTTTGGTGTAATGACTTACTAATTTGAAGCGCATTTTAAAGTTCAATCAAATACTGAAAAGAACACTGATTGAGAAGCCTGCATAGATTTCAGTATTCTTTATGAGTCATAACACTGATTTTGGAAGCTTAGCTATATGAGCTGGTGGTGTGCAACATCCTTTCCATACTCCTAATTATGTGAATTAGCATTTAGAACAATCCCAAGTTCAAGTATTCAAAAATGCTCTTTTCAGAGCATCCACCAGGTTTACTGCAAGATAGGCACTTGAAGGAGGCTTTGGTTTTCATACTGGGTACTTGTGAAACATCAGTCTGTACAATTCAAAGTCACATGTAAAAACTTAACCACAGAATTTCCACTAAATTTATTGATGATTGCACAGAAATTGCCCACCAAAAAAATAAAACCCCAAAACCCCATAAACCCCCCTCAAAAACATAAGAATTTTTTATTGAACAATATATTTTAAATTCTAAATGCTTTTTATTTAAGACCCAGTTCTAACAGATTTCTAGGGCCACGTGGCCAACAAAAGCATCGGGATTTTGCTTGAATGAAGTCCAAGTGCTGACTTAGGTCTCAGCTCTTTGTTAATATTAATGTATCTGCAAGACACACTATGTGTGTGCTTACCTTGAACTAAAAGAAATTGTAAGTAAAGATGGAGGATGCTAGTATTTCTTAGACATA
>NW_005054433.1:703019-704553 GCF_000277835.1 Geospiza fortis | reverse complement strand
AACATCATGCAAAACAATTCCCATGCTTTTTACAAAACCCACCAAGTTACTGAATCTACATAAGTAACCTAACTCAACATTAGATGCAGAGAAATTAGTTATGTTAAACCTGAAGAAAACAGTATAATGACACAGAACTAAGTATCTCTTCCTAAAGGAATTTGTAAAAATTGTTTTCAGATGCTGTTGCATTAGCACACACTACTGTTCAGTAAGATCTGAATCTGAATTCTTTAAATCTGAATACTTTACTTAAAGGCCATAATCTATGACAATTTTTTTAAAGACCTATGATGGTGTATTTCACTTCTGTGCAAATGAGTATTAGCTAAGATGCATCATAATTTTAGGAATTACAGACAGAAGAATAGGAAGATTGTTGATGATTACTACCATTGATGGTTATACTACTCCTGCCAAAATTGAAAAGGAAGCCTAAAAAGATTACACCCTGTAACACTCATCATTGGGAGAAAAAAACCAAAAAGACACTATATCATTCCCCACAGAATAAAAATATACAAACTCAGATTAGGTAACTGTCTACCTAAGAAAGAGTTGTATTTTCATTTACATGTAATGATACAGCTTTTTCAGGAAGCAATCCAAATCATGAGTATCTACTGACTTCAAAAAGGATACACTAAGAACTCAGTGAAATTTGAATCAAGTCCATATATAGTTATAATTACCGATATTATTAAATGGAGACGGGGGTATTTAATGTAATTAACACAGGTAACTTTGGAAATACTGCTAGTTGTTTTTGTATGGGTGTGGGAGTTTTATTCCCCTCGTGTTCAATTTCGCCATGCAGAGCTTACACATTCTGTCAGGTAAAAAATTCTGGGTGTCCCAACTGCCTCTAGATACTATGGGGAGTTAAGTCTGAGTTTTCTGATAGGATTTGGAAATTGATGTTTAAATTAAAATCATTTCAGAACAGAAAAGGAATGTGTGGTTTGGAGTCATAACATTTTGCAACTAAAACTGAGGAGAAAACCTCAGACAAGTAAGCACAGACTTTGCAGAGCTCTTCTATAATTTTTGGGGTTTTTTTAATAGTTTTTTATTAACTTACACTGACAATGTGTGTACAGTGCCGTGAGATGGCTTAGGGAGTAGATTCTTCTTAAAAGCCCCTTAGAGAGATCAGGGGTTTGTGAGATTCTTCTGTGGTGTTTTCAGTGTCTCATAAAGGAGGAGTTGTGTCAGAGCAGTTACTTTAGCAGAGCTGCCTCCAAAGTGCTCGTTTTCTTCTTAGCACCTTGGCAGTGTGACACCTCACAGACACGCAAAGTCAAGACACTTCTGGGAACGCCACATTCACCTCAGCTAAGGCTAACGCAACAACAACAGAATGACTTTGCCCTAAACTTGGCTACCGTCAAAATCCTTCTGCAAGGACAAGCCTAAATGTGCCTCGCTCGGCTCGCTAGGATCCACATCCCTGACAAACTCAGACAAACCACCGTCACTCGGGGGACGCTGCGAGGAGCACGGACGCGACTCCCGGCACGGAGGGAGCCGGCGG
>NW_005054433.1:701838-702974 GCF_000277835.1 Geospiza fortis | reverse complement strand
AGCGCCCGTAAAATGAATTAAGACAGCACCGCGTATAAATCTTTATTAGCAAGGAGTTATTAGACCTAAGGAGGAGGAAAATAAAAAAAAAATTAAAAACCAAAAAGCACACCTAATGCTGGATTTGGTTGAAATATGAGTCTCTCAGCTTCCTAATCCCTCTTCATATGGCGGGTTCCACAGTTCAAAATGAGATATGTCAGATCACTTATGCATTACTAAGATGAGGAAATATTTACAATGGGCTGACTTTTTTTTTTCTTTTTCCTGCATAATTCAGATGTATTCAGAGAACGCATTTCTTTCAAAAGTATGCTTTGGCAATTTTTTTAAAATATGCAGCAAACTGTATATGCGATACCAACTTTCATCTATTACAACAAAATTATGTTGAACTCAAACAAGAGGAAGACTTACGTATGGCTTAGTTATATCCTACCAATAAACCACGTGCTTCACTGATGAAGTAGCTTGGAAATTTGGCTGTCTTTGTTAGGGAAAAAAAAATTAACCCTTTTAGTAACACTAACTTAGCAAGGTTCCAAATCAGCTGGAACAGCAAAAGAAATTCAAGCCAATTCACTTTGAAATTTGAAACAATGTACATATCCCTTCAACCTTGAAGCAGTCAAATTTCTGACTGAAATTTAGCACATACGGAAACAGTTCTTCAATAAGTTTTACAATTGGACAGTTAAATACTGGGGAGAAAAAAAAAAGTCTTTTTTTCTATTTTTGCTCATGCACATGTATGTGCACATGCATAGTCCTCTAACAATCAAAATTCTTCAAAACCCAAAGTATCAGAGGCATTTTGCAAACACATGATTAAGCCCCAGGCAAATGATAAAGAGGTCAAGGTTTTTGTTTGTTTGTTCTTGTTTTTGGTGTTTGGTTCAGGTTTTTTTTTGTTCCCCCCACAATGTTAGCTAAATTAAATTAGCATGAAACAAACCAAAAAAAAAAAACAAACCCCACAACACAGTGGCACTTTTAATACTGGTTGATCGGGCACTTGTATGCAGTACTTATAGACCAGTAAAAGTGCTCGTTTACCTGTCTGGTGTGTAAGGGGCCCTTTGTCTTGAAGCCTCCTTGGGAACTGCACTCTGAGGCACTGAAGTGATCTGAACTAG
>NW_005054433.1:696930-701828 GCF_000277835.1 Geospiza fortis | reverse complement strand
AGAGCGTTTGGAAAGGGTGTCACAACCACCAACAAAGGTGTTGTCCAACGGGAGTTCCTGAATCACATGGTGCTTTTTCACTGAAACTGGAGTGTCAGGTTTGAGATGAAAAGCAGACTGCGGAGAGGCAGATTTGTAATGCTTGGCAAGATCAGGACTGTTAGGCTTAAAGGTTGATGGTGGTGCTGTGCCCCAATCAAATCTTCCTATACTTTGCTCCTCCAGCTCTGCTGGAAGGCTTATTGTCCCGTTGATAGGTTCATGAACTGCATCATCAGGTTTGGACTCCTCAATAGTCACAAAGTTCAAAAGAGAGCTCTTTGGAGATTTCCTTTTCTTCCTTTTCTTTTTCTTGTTTTGCTTGTTTTCCTGATTGGGAGACATCCACTCAGCACCTTGCTTGCTCCTCTGGGCAGCTTTGAATCTGGATGCATGTCGACAGCGAACAAGAACCGTGACAAATATCACCACTATGACAACCATGGCACCCGCCACGATAGCGATCATGATTGTGAGATAGTCCTCATTTTGGTAGGGTTGGCTACTGTCCCCTATGTTCCGATCCAAAGGTGTTTCCATAGTCCTGCGTATCAAGTCATAAATGTAAGAGGCATTTCCAGCAGTATCATTTACATATAAAAACACAAGCACAAGAGTATGCAGGGATTTGGGATAACCCAAATCACTTATGTTGACAACTAAGCGATGCAGGCCCACGTCATTAGGAGTTGGTTTTTCTTCCAGAGTGATATTACCTGTCACTGGATCAATCCGAAACAAACCCTTGTTATTGCCGCTTACAATTGTGTACTTCAGCTCAGCGTTCATGCCAGTGTCTATATCCACAGCAAAGACTTCGGCTACCACCGATCCTGGAATTGCTGAGAGTGGCACGAGCTTAAAAGAAGTATTAGAAGGTGGGTAGATGACAACAGGACTGTTATCATTAACATCCATCACGTTTATTGTTACTTTTGCTGTAGAAGAGCGAGGAGGTTGCCCTCCATCCACTGCCTTAACATCAAAGGTGTAAGAGCTCTGCTGTTCTCGATCAAAAGAAACGTTGGACTTTATAACTCCAGAGTACGGATCCAGCACAAAGTTTTCATTGTCATTCAGGATGGAAAGGGTCACTGCTTTATTTTCCCCAGCATCTGCATCAGTCACTGTGATCACCCCCACCGTGCTATACTTTGGTAAGTTCTCTGATACGAAAAACTGGAAATGATTATGAGTAAATTTGGGACTGTTGTCATTTTCGTCCAACACAGTAACAATTACAGCCGCCTGACTCTGCAAAGGAGGGGTGCCGTTATCTCGGGCTGTAACAGTGAAAATGAAACGTTCCTGCTCTTCTCTGTCAAAAACTCTGGAGGCTGTCAAAACTCCCGTCTTTCGATCCAGATCGAAAAAGGAGGCATTAGGACCAAGCTGATAAACAATGTCTGCATTTTTCCCACTGTCTTCATCTGTGGCACTAATAGTTGTTAAGTATAGACCACGCCGGTTGTTTTCAGAAACTGACAGCTCAATTACAGGCTGGCTGAAAATCGGAGGGTTGTCATTTTCATCCTCCAGCTTAACTCTTACCAGGGCAGTCTGGTTCAAGCTCGGCTTGCCAGAATCAGAAGCCACAATTTTAAAGCTGAATTCTTTGGTGCCCTCATAGTCCAACAAGGAAGAGGTCTCTAACAAATACTGGTTGTCGTAAACTGCTTTCAAGTGGAAGGGGACCTCTCTCTCAATGAAACAGATCACTTTGCCATTCACATCAGTGTCCTTATCTGAAACCGTAATTAGGGCAATCTTTGTATTGATGGGATCTTTCTCAGATAAGTACACTGTGCCATTGATGGGACTTATTATGTACCTGAGGTCTATGTTAGGAGGGTTATCATTTACATCAGTGACATTGATGGTCACAGTTGCCCGGGCTGGTGTAGAGCTACCATCACTAGCCAGCACTGTCACTTTGTGAATAGCAGTCTCTTCTCGATCTAAGGACCTCTGAACTGTAATCAGCCCTGTGGTGTTGTTTAAAGCAAAAAATCTTTTGGTTGCAGGGGCGACTTGGGCACCAAAAATATATCTGATTTCTGCATTGCTTCCTATATCAGCATCTGTAGCATGAAGCTGAATTACAGAGGTGCCTACAGGGGCATTCTCTGGTATATGGACCTCTACTTGACTCTCTTTAAAGACTGGCCTGTTATCATTGACATCACTTACTGTGACTTGCAGGATAGCTGTGCTGGATTTCTGGGGGGTACCTCCATCCTCCACTTTGATTTTCATCACGTAGGTGTCCTTTTGCTCTCTGTCCAAGTTCTGCTGCACAATCAGCTGAGGCCATTTCTCCCCTTCTGGAGTTTCTACAATATCCAGTCCAAAGACACTCTGCCCATTTAACAACTCATAGTGCTGCACACCATTGAAACCTGTGTCAGGATCTGTTGCTGATGGGATTGGAAAGCGACTGTTGATCAGAGTGTTTTCTGGGATGGAGATATTGATGACAGGGGATGGAAACATAGGTGCATTGTCATTAGTATCCTTTACAATGATTTTTATTTTGATCAGCCTAAAAAAGTCATTGGGGAGAATCACCACTTCAAGTTCAAAGAAACACTCGTTTTCTTCTGCATAGGAAGCTCCAGCACATAGTTTTTCTCTGTCTATTCTGTTAGATGTTGTAAAGATTTCCCCCGTGTTACTGGACACTTTGACCAGAGGCGCGTCCCCTGCTTTAGACACCAGTCTGTAGACAAGGCTGGCACTGGTCCCTGTGGCAGCATTGATATGAGAAATGTTCAGGTCCTTTGGTATGTTCCCTATGGGCACATTTTCAGGCAGCTCCTCTCTAATAGTGTAAATAAGTTCTTGAGCTATAGCAGAATCCAGTCTTAAACAGGCAATCAAAGCGGCCAACAGGTAAAAATCCCTCAGGTCCATGATAATGTTTTTATTCTCTTTCCACGGATTTTAGGACTTAAAGGTTTCCAGAGAGGAATGATGCGCGATTTGCAAGAGGAGGCATGCATGGACTGCAGGATGCATTACATCTCATTTCTTATTTGGAGACATCACTGTCAACACAACCACATAGAACAGCATTATTGTTTTTTTAGGCATGATAAATCCACAATCTCCAACTACTACTTGTTTTTGCAATGCATGCTTCCAGCAGTACATTTTCCTACTGCTCCCTTTTACAAGCCAGCCCTCCGGACAAATGCACCAATATCCCATCAGCTGCATTTGCTCAGAGCACGAATGAAAATAACTACTTGCAGGATTAAGCGCAGCTACTGTTTCCACACGTACTTTCTGAATAATTTCTTGGTACACCGTGTAATCCCTAAAGTGCATTCCCCCTCTACCCTCCTCCACCCAGTCATTGGTACAAGTAAAAAACCTCCCTGGACTACTTCTAGATTCTAACTTCCATGCCAGCTGCCAAATGTAATTTGCTGTTTGCTTCCATATGTATTTTTTAGCTCTTGCTAACCAGATTTTTCTCTGCTCGCTGTGCCTCGCATGCCCCTCTATAGCTATCGTACTGGGAAATAACCACCCGGACACGCTGCTGCTGCAGCAGTCGTCACTGGCTACTTCACATCCCTGTTAACTGATGAGACAATAACAGGACTTACAGTTTCTTACACTCAGCTCAATGTTTCTTCTCCAGATGTTGGATACTTCTCCTTCTGTTTAATAACCTAAAACTTTATTTTTTTTAAACACAGTCTAAATCAGGAGGCTGGAAATTCCAAATGTAACTTAGAAGCAGGAAGCATGTTTACAGATGGGGGGAATATACATTTTCTGATGACATGAGGAGGAAAAAAGGTGCAGCCTTTCCCCACTGACACTGGTCTCCCTTCAGGATGGTATTAGCAGCTGCCACATATAAATACTGCAGACTAATAATGCAGGTGGAAGAAAAAAAAAAAAAAGGAAAGCGACTGACAGACTTCTGTTTGCATGCATTGCTAACCGTGCATTATCGGGGTGCAAGGCTGCCAGCACCTACAGTTTGACGGAACTAGGCAGCCCCGAGCACTAATCTTATCTGCATTAAGCTGCACGGTAACTGATGCCTGTGATTACTTCCAGCAGAGTAATGCAGGTAGGGATGCAGAGACAGCGAGTAGGTGAGCCTTTCCCACCAACACCAACAGAATCCCAAACACTGATTCTCTCCCTAGATAAACATACTGTGTGCTGGCTTTTTTTTTTTTTCTTTAAAGGAAATGCATCCCAGCTTAAGGGTAACTTTGCACTTACGTTAGTTGTCTACCTTTGACGATCTGCTGCAGCTAAGCAATGATCTGTTCCAGCAGATACAGCACAATGCATCTGGTAAATCACCAGTTTTGGAGAAATCAGCAGCAGCCAAACGCTTCCTCCTCGAGATATGTGTTGCTTCGGGGTGGCAAATTATCAACTCCAGGGAACAAATTCACAGTTCTGTCGTTAGTCATCCTCTCCACGTTTCATTCCTGTGAAGCGGTGATCCTTTGGGTGCCTAACGTGCACGCAACAACCCAAACAAACAGCAAGAGAAAAATCCGGTGCACTTCTTAGAGCGGGGGTATTTTCCACTCTGCACTGCACACCATTCCCGTCCCTCTCTCGGCAGAGCAGAGGCAGCTACATGAAGTCTGCAACTTCTGACTGGAAATGGCAAGAGTTGGTCTGACGGTGCTTCTCCCTCTTTAGCTCTGGGGTGACAGTTGCCCAAAAAAAAAAAAAAAAATCAAAAAAATCAAAAAAAGAAATCCTAATAGGTTATTGCTTTAGTGACGGGAGGAAGCGGCGGCGCTTTCCCTCCTCCCTCCCTCCCTCCTTCCCTCCCTCCTCCCTCCCAGCCTCTCTCCCTCACATACGCTCTCTCC
>NW_005054433.1:693258-696730 GCF_000277835.1 Geospiza fortis | reverse complement strand
GGGCGAGCGCTCTGCGGTCGGGGGCGCGGAGGGGGCGGAAAGCAGCGCCGGGTTTGCGCGCGGCTGAGGGGTAATTTGGGAACAAGGGCTCGGGGTGCGTTCGGGTTGGCGGCGCGGTGTGAGGTTTTCCGGGGGCGGGGGATGCCTCCGTGCCGGCTCGGTGTCGCTTGCGCGGGGCAGCGCGGCAGCCCGTGGTGCGGTGCGGGCCCGGCGCGGAGCGCAGCGCTGGCCGTGGGGCCGGCGCCGCGCAGGTTCGGAGGCAATCGCCTGCCCCGGCCCGCCTTCGCCCGGTTCGGCCTTATATTTAATACATGCCCTTTCATCTATAATTCAGGCTGCTCTGACTCCAGCTCTGTCTCGGCTCCCATTTACGCCTGCACACCTTTCTCCTTCCCTTTCCCGAAGGGTCAGAGAGACACTCGCCAAGGGAGGGAGAGAGCTACTCTGCTGGTTTGGGTTTTGTCTGCTTAAACATTGAACTGGAAAAGATTCCTCCTCTCTGTGGTTTGATAAATAATAAAAGTGATCGTTTCGCCTTCCCCATAAATGACACAGGTAAATTATCCAGCTAGCCACAAAGCAGCATCACATGCCTGGAAGACACTGTAATAAAATGCCAATGTATTATGATATGAGTGACCTCAAAAGTGTGACAAGAAGATGATTATAGTGCATTATCTATAGTGCATTATACGTAGTGCCTTTTTCAACGTTTTCTGAAGCATGAATGAACATCTATTTGACTGTGCTTTTATTGCTAGCTTTTCTCAGCTTGAACTTACAAGCTGTATGCTAGAACCTATCCAATTTAGTATGCCCAGGTACGTGGCCATGCGGGCTGCTGCTTCTGGTTAAGCCTTTCAAATATATATGCATAGGAAAAAAACAACGATAACATCAGCATTTGACTTTTTCTGTATGTGGTACTGTCTCATTTGCACATTTTCAGTGGATAGCGTTGGTGAGCTAAAGATCGGAGTTTTACCTTGAAGATTTTACATTTT
Source organism: Geospiza fortis (assembly GCF_000277835.1). NCBI lineage: Eukaryota > Metazoa > Chordata > Aves > Passeriformes > Thraupidae > Geospiza > Geospiza fortis. Next base: position 695,726 of record NW_005054433.1, on the reverse strand, counting down.
CACATGCAGGCTCTTAGGCTCTTATATGTGTCTGCACATAGGATGCACTATTAACAAATGGTGGGAGCTACTTGTACCTCTCAGAGATCAGTAATTTGCATGGTTTGGAATTGTGTGCTACATACTGAACAATGTACATATCCTTGCAAGTCATATGGATGCAGACACTGTATGTGAGCATTGCACATCCTGTAATCCCAGGATGCGTAAAGATTAAACACTCTCAGTTTTGCTGTGCTTTGTAGTTGTGTCCAAAAATACTCTTGTTACTGTTACACACAGAAAAAAAAATTGATCCCGGTTTTGATGGCATCAAGTAACGTTAGAAAACGGAACTGGATCTAATAATAGTTTAAGAAAAATGTTCATTATGTAATACAAGAAGGATGGCTGGAGCTCCAGCATTGAAAGTCAAGCAAGTGACATGAAGGAGCAACCTTACTGCCAAACCACTTAGAAAAAGAATTCTGTGAATGAATTAAGTAGGCAGTTCTTTCGTCTTTTAAAATACAAAGCAGAACAGCCATTAATAAAGGAGATAATTAGAACTGCTAGCATTCTGTGTAATGCAGTCTGCTTCTGAAATACGGCATGTTTATGTATGCATTAATAATACACACATTTTTCCTGACACTAGTCATATCACAGCAGTATGGCATCACAGACGTTTTATAGCCTCATTCTAGTAACATCACAGGCATATAACATTCTTATTCTAATCACACCATAGTCATTTCAATGTCACATTGTAGTCACATCACATAGCCTGGTAATAATTATTTAACTTTATTGCTAAGCTGAATAGTTTTCTGTTTGCTCAGGGATGACTTAAACTTGTAGTCAGAACCGATTAGCACATGCTCATAAATGAGCTCTTCTCATGTACATAGGGTTAGACTTGTGAAAAGTTAGGAAGAGGAAAAAAATTTCAGTGAACTAGTGTCTGTTGGACTTAAACCCAATGCAATCATAAGTCACAATAATAGCACATTTTTGCTGTTTTCAGAAGTAATTCTAGAAAGCCAACAATGTTTACATGTAGATCTGTCATGTTAATGTTTATGTGCTTGCTTTAAAACACTGTAGTACTTTAACTAATCATACATTATTAACCTCATGGAAGAGGCACGTCTTTAAGCTGTTGTATTTGCACACCAGATTGTAAAACTAAGGCCCAGAGTACCAAAGGGGTTAGAACTGTCACAACTGCTTCTAATAATGGTAGAAAAAGAACAGAAGGGGCTGAATTCCTGAGCAGGAGTTGGAATCACCCAGTGCAGCATTAACGCCACCCCTGCAATGTGAGGAACTGCTCTGAGCCGTGTCCTGTGCTCACTTGAGTAGCCTCTTGTTTACTCTCTGGTAGATGTTTATTCCATAGCTTTTATATTTGAGAAAACTACAGTATTTGATGTCACATTCCCCTCAAATGCAGCTGTGGTGCCATTATTTGTGCTGTTTCTTAATAGTTGCCTTTCCTTACCATTGTGGATTAGCCTTTTGTCTATGTACAAGAACACTGGATTCGCAATCACATCACACCTTATTAAAATGACTTCTGTATTATAACTCACTAACTATTCATCCACATCATTGCTTGTTATCTTCGCCTCCATATTATTATGTATCAAATTCTTTTCCATATCATATTTGACTCAAATTCTAGCATGCTAGAAACTGACTCCAATTATTCTGTACTAGCTATAGTCAAATTGCACTAAATGGAATTGCTTACATTGTATCACAGTGGCTACAGGCTCACACAATGCATTATACATGAAACTGATTCACATTATGCTTAGCCAACTAAAGACTTTAATCTTGAAGTGTTGAGCATAAAATGCTATCATTCTTCACTGAACTGGCTCTGGTCACTTGATCATTTTGTACCTGGGATTGCCTCTTACAGGCTGTTATTATTAAAGCAAAATGGCTTTTCGTCTCCTGCAGTTCTACCACTTTCTGTAGAGTGCTGATTCATATGCTAATGAATGAGCTTCCTTATTTCATGACAGAGCACTGCAACACTGGAACCTGACCTATGGTGTGCCCTATGGTCCCCCTCAGCGCAGCGTAGTGAAAAAATGCATTATAAAAATCCGATTGTGTGTTCAGATAGCAGCTTATGTGCTAACTATTGAGCAATCCTTAATATTATCCCCAGAGGTCTTGTTTCTGTATGTTGCTGAAGTCATTAGGAAACCCATCCTTGGTCCCATCTGCAATAGGAAGTGTTCAGGGCTGTATTGCCAGTTCTGCTGAGGTCTCTCAGGGTGTTTCTGATGTGGCTGTCCCTGGAAGGAGAACAGATTAGGAGTTCAGTGTGGCTGGTAAAGAAGTGAAGATTCTCCCTGTTACAGATAGTTTTTTATCCTTGAAGGAGTCCACCTCCACAGGGCAGACATTCTCTCTGCTCTAACTGGCACTGGCATTGCTGTATCCTTGATTTTGGTTCCTGCTGCATTCAG
>NW_005054433.1:686422-693245 GCF_000277835.1 Geospiza fortis | reverse complement strand
TAGTAACCTCAGGTAACCCACTTCTTACAAGAAGCACTGGGCCAAAAAGTGATGCCTATAATCTGCTGCACTCCTAACCCTCAAGTGTTCTGGGCTTCTGTAAAGATGAGAGAGGAATGCTACAGAGTCAGGAGTAGCATATGGAGAGTATTGCGGAGACCATGTTTTCTTTATATCCTTACAAGCATGTTTCTCCTTGCAAGCATGATGCTTTGGTCCAGACTTTGTACACCTAATGGTTTGTAATTCAGGAGCTTGCTTCAGAGTGACCTAGTCTTCATGGGCAGAAGGATTGGACCTGTAGCCTTTATTTACATGAATGAAGCCAATAAAAGTGTTTTGGGTAATGTAAACCATATGTAACTACAGCATTTGAATAAGCCAGGTAATTGAATTATAAATTCTATTTATTTAATATACTAATTTTTGAAATTTCAAAGTGTATTTAATTGTTTTTCAGAATGGTTGTGAGAGCTCTAGGAAAGTAAAAAGACTTAAGTGAGCAGCTCAGGACTATATAATAATCTGTACTCTTAAATAAACAGCAGTAGCTAAGTCAGTTAATGATTAATAATTTAAGCCATTGAGCTGCTGAGATGGGGAAGAGTTGCAGAATTGAGACCTTTTAATGTGTCTTTCTTCAGGAAAATAAACTCAGTCCCTGGATAATCAAATCACAAAAGGGGCAGGTGATGACCTTCATTCCATTTGAATGGCAGAACTAAATTTAAGTGAATTTGCCATTTTTTTTTGACTGACAAAGATTGCAAATGTCAGTTCATGGCTCTGAAGGGTCCAGAAGTGCACAAGCTGAAAGCTGGCATTTTGCAGTGCCAGTGTTTAATCCCTGTCACTGTAGAATACAACAAGGTGCCCAACTCCCCTTAATTATTGCTGTTTATTTAAAGGTACAGATTAATATGCAGGCTTGAATTGTTTGCTTGAAAGTATGTGGAGCTTTTTCCTCCCTCACAAGGCTTAGTGTCTATTTACTATAATACTAAGAATCCATTTGGATATTACCAAAGGAAGTAATAAATGCTGTTTAAAATGCAATAATTGGACCACTTAGGTGTAATTTCATGTGGCACAAAAGGAAAAAAAAGAGCTTAAATCTCTGCTACACTCATGTCATTTTTTACGATGGAAGTACCTGATGAATCAATGCAGAAGCAGATTCCAACCAATGTGCTTTTGTGTAAGGCAAAAATATTCCAGAACCTGCAAATAACCTAATGTCTTATTGATGCTTTATTGTTTAAAAAGAGTAGAAAGGAAAAGAAATGAAGGCTTTCAGACAAAAAGAAAACTCTGAAGAAAGTTTTACTAAAGCATTTTCATTTCCAGCAGAACACTAATGTAGTTTTAGTAGACAGAGTTATGCTGATGCGATGCTGGCAGGATCAGAATGAGACCCAAACCATGGAATGAGACCTCCTTCAGGCATTGTCATGGTTTACCAAAACAGACATTTACTTTGTTTTTCTGCTTTCAACTTATGACCTGCTCCTTGTTTGCACAGAATATAGAAAATGCTCAATTTAAATCAATATATATACTCACACTAACTCGCATTAGCGAGATTGACATCTTTACACCTGGATTTGAACCTAAATATCTTCCTTTTTGAGTCCTACTCTTCTGTCAGTCATGCCTCACCATTTACAAAAGGTTACTAAGGTAGTAAAGCTTGATTAAACCCTATGTCCTCTGGGGAAAAAAATATACTTGCTTGAAGTAGACGTAGCTTTATTCTTTAAATTACAAAGGCAGGCAGACAGATGACTAATTTCTGTTTAAAAGCATCATGCTGTCACGATTGCTTCTTGTTTCTAACATTTTTGCATTTCTTAACATCCCCGTTACCCAAACCATCTATGGTTTTGAGGTTTTATCTTTTGGGAATTGTATGTTTAGTGTCCTGGTGGTAGAAATATTGCAAGAGCTTTCATTGAGCAGATGATGCCCATCTATTTGCCATGCATATGCACTGAAGGGAATAGCGCAGATTCCTGGACTGCATCCCTTTTCTGTGCCCCACTGGCATGGCTGTGATTTTCAAAGACCCTTTGTTCTTCTGGACTCAAAATCTCTAAAAGACAAGGTGTGTGCCCTCCTCCTATGGGCAGCAGTGCCCCAACTCTGTACATGCCACCATGTTCTGGGGAAGTACTTTGATGTAATTTTGGCTTTCTGGAGGCCAGTTCCTCTCTGAGCTCCTCTTTATATGGAAGCCAGAATTCTGCACAGTGCTCATGCAGAGCTGAGCCTGAAAGAAAGGATTAATCCAAACAAAATTACTCTCACAAAAACAATGGGGGAAAATTACAGGTCTGTATTTGGCATGTATTCACAGAATAGGAAATGTCACCAAATATCTTTGCTGTCATTTACATTTCGTTCTCTAGGCAAGAGAAAAAATCTAAATGACCACAATATGAACTTCTCCATAGATTTTCACTGTTTCATTTAGTGACTTTATTGTCCACGTTTCTTAATGGGCAAAAGTCACTCAAAGTCTTAAAGTAAATAATGTGTTATCATGTAAGTAATAATGTAAGCAAAGTAAGAATATACAGGCAATGGGGCAGTATTTTCCCTTTATGGAAACTAACTGGGCATTCTTAGAAAATAGTTTAGAGGAAGAATAAATTGGAGTTTCATGGGTTTTTCTCCTTTATTACTAATAAATCACTGCTTCTACCTCCCATGTTGACAAGCAGCAGATGTTTCAACACAAACTCCATCAAAGTTAGTCATTTTGTCCTCTCTCTTATCAGTGCTTCTGTCGCTCTGAGGACGACATGCATCAGGAAATAAGTAAGCACCTATCTACAGGGGCATCACTCAGTCATGCTTAGACAATTATCACTGCAAAACACACTTCAGACTGATCAATAATTGCTTTCCTTGTCAAATTTCTGGATGTCACAAGCGGCACCATAGGAAGGGATCAGACCAGTGCAAAGCCTTGTCTAGACAGGTAGATTAGATTGCTTTTAGTCCTAGCAGAGGCAGGAGGATGCCTCAGTGGTCTACAGCAAAGCCTAACAAAGCACCCATCACCCTTTTTCTTGCAATGGACTTGGGCAGACTCAGGTTGTGTGAGCGAGGAAAATGCCCCCTCCAAGGGAAGACACCTTATAATCTGAAAAATTCAATATTAGGAATAGCTTGGAAGTGCCACAGTTTTTTCCCTGACAAAGTTTGTTTTGACATAGGCCAGAAAGTTGTTATTTTCAGATGGATTTACAGGGATCAGTTCTTAGATTCCCTTTCATATCTCCGTCTTTCCCCTTTATCTTTTTAAAGCTTAGATAGACTGAAGGCCTTCTGTCTGATTCATGTATATCTGTGCTTGCAAACCTCAGGTCTGTGATGAGGAGAGGATACTTGTTTCCAAGACAGAATATTTTGAAAAACAGTAAGTCGAATTTATTCACAGTCCTCTTTAGACATTCTTCTTCTCTATAGAATATATCTGTATAACTATTTGTCCCTGAAGACAGTAAATCTGGGCAATAGAAAAAGAAACCTCCAGATTTTCTTGGACTGAAAACTCAGGTAAAATGCACCTGATGCCAGAAGAAAAACACATGAAGGTGTAATACAAAAATGATACATTTATCTGATTGCTGTAATTGTGAGGTCTTTTACTTTAAGGCATAATAAACTATGTTAGTCATTGTAAAACCAGATCCACCTCCCATATGCTATTACCATACCAGTGAGGAGTAATAATTATAAAGCCTTTTTCTCCCCCACTGCTTTAGCGCTGTCAATTCCACAAAACTCCTGTGCAATTCAGTAAACTTGATACACTGAACACTGGTCATTTCAAGATGTGCTTCATCTGCTGCTTGGTTTGCATTCCTGTTCAGCTCATTCTTGACTGAGAAATGTAGGGAGTCTTTCTGAAATATTAGTATTTGTTCTAACAGCATGAGTGCCAGAGGACTTCAGGATACACAGTGAGACAGCCAGCTGTATTCAGCACAATAATATGCTTTTCATTACTGACAGAAATAATAAAAAAAATGCAAATTGAAAAACTATGAGATTCTTATTAACATGATTGAATTTAAGTGAACAAAGAGACTGTCTGCTAGCCCAAAAGATCCACGCATTGTAAAGATGGTATAGCAAGAATCTTTCTCTGTACAGAGAATCTTTCTCTGTACAGACAGAGATGTGTATCTCTGTACATGTCCTACTACAAGACAACCGGTGAAATTGTGAGCTTTCAGATTTTAACCCCATTAAGTATTTGATCTTGGATTTAAGTCTGTGAATGTGAGTGAAAATCTCCATTCCATTGACAAAAGTGTTTTTGTCACTCTGCTTTGGTCTGTGGTAACTCAGTGCCCTACACTTTCTCAGTGGAACAATAGTGCAGGTATTCCTCAGCCAGATCCATCTATAGCTTTGAAACATTTAATGTAAAATACTGTAAGGTGAAGGCTTTTGTCAAAGCTTGGATTCTTTGGCAGTGACACATCTATGGCTAACGAGTAATCTTTCTGTCTTGTTATTTTTTAATTTATTAGTAGATATAAGCTTTGAATTAGCCTTTAAAAGTTGAACATAACAGCTTCTCTTGCAGAAGTCCATATGTTTCAGTTTTCCCAAAAGTGGAAATGAAAAAATTGGTCATGAAGCAGAATTATGCTGTGCCTGAACATGGGCTTTAATGCATAAGAAACTCATTTAGTTTTGGATGAGGGCCTACAGGTTTTAATAGTATTAATAGGAGGTCATATCAAAAATACAGCTCCTCCCCACTAAATACAGACAGAAAGAAATTCTTTCTTTAATTCCATTCTTTCAGTTAGCATTATAAATTATTATGTCAGTGCTCCCACTTAGCCTAAGGGAGCTCCAATTTAAAGTGTGCAGTCACAAATTCTGTTCTTGTTAACACTGATACTACTTGTTGTGATGTGCAGTAGATCTTGCATAATATTGGAGAACATCTAAGAAGCTATAAGGTTAAAAAAATGCCAAAGTCCCAAAAAAAGGTCTAAAAATATCTTAGTTGCCTCAAGTAAGTTATGGACAGTACCTAGGCATCTACCTCACAATGCGATCCTAAAAGTCTTACCTTTAATGTCATCTAACTGAAGGAAGTTTGTCCACAGCTTGCTTCAATTTAAATAGCTCTGAGAAGCTACATTTGTGATTTTGTGGCTGTTCAAAAATCTCTTATTCTCACCCTATCTAAGCAATGCACATCTCAAGTAATTTCAGGATCTACAAATAAGATCCTGTTTCTTTTCTCAGTGGATAAAACAGTGCATGCTTACAGAATCAAGCTTTGTGTAAAGCACAGTGCATTTTGTTTTGCTCTATTTTTAAGCACAACCATGTAATTTATGTTTAAATGGTCTTAGTATTCCTTGAGCCTAGAACACGCTTACTTGGTTTTTGTCCTTATAGATGCAAACTCACAACTCCTAACTTCTGGAAGAACTTCTTAGCTGTGTCTTGGCAGGTTGTATGTGTCTGTGTGTGTGTGTGTGTGTGTGTGTGTATGTGATTCCCAGACATCAAGGACAAGACTAGAGCGTGAGTCTTGGCTTGAATTCTTTATTCCATGAGCAGTGTACATCCCTTGCATGAAACTGTCATTCAAGAAAATCCTTCATAGTGTCTGTAGGCCTGATCCTCCCCAAGCAATCAATGAGTTACAGGTGGTGCACAAAAGGGTGGTGCATGCTTGAGTCACCCAGGATAAGGAAAAAAAGGCCTCTCAGCTCTCCTGCTTCCTCAGAGCACTATAATGAATTTCTAGCCTGTGATACAAGTGCTCTTGGTGGCTCGCTTTCCACTTCTAAGAGGTCTATAGCAGGCAATTCAAAAGCATTCCTAATAACAGTTGGTAACAGTTGCTTTCAGTTGCCTAAACAGCGCTCTCTTGTTCTTTGAGAGAATCTGCCAGGAGGTCCAAACTGAGAAGTTACACGTATGAGTACACGCTCTCTATGTGCTTGTGGATAGATCACCATGCTAGCCAGAGTTTCTACTTTTCTCACTGGTATAGAAAGAGTGGTCTCTCATTTCTTAAAGATAGCACTCTGTAATTCTGCGCTCTTCCTGTGTTGTAGAGGGAACCAAGGTGCTCCTGTGAGGGAAATGCAACTTGAACATGAACATTTCAACTACTAAATGGCTTCCTGGAGCTTCACCTAACCTCACTTAGTAGTTTAAATGCCATAAAAATTACCCATATACTTTCCAAAATTTTATCTGCTGTGGACTGTGTTATATGGAGGCTTAAGGGGAGTTTCTGTTTGTGTGTTTGTTTTTTATTTTGTGTTTGTGGGGGTTATGTTGATTTATGAGTGGTTTTTTTAATTATCATATAAGTGTCAGAGAATGTCTTCATTATCCTGATTTAAAAAAAAAAAAAAAAAAGAAAATCCAAATTAGAGAGTAATTAATCTTCCTTGAAGACATTTACATCTAAATAGCAGTAACTGATCTAATGATCTCAAATTTACTATGCTACAATGAATGTAGATCATGGAACAAAGAGTAGTTGGGGGGGAAAAAGGATTAATATTTATACAGTGTCATTTTTAAACAAAGGCATCCAGAATAATTAAGTATATGTGTATGCAAGAAGGAGTTTCTGTAATTAGGAAGGCGGAACATTTTATGGCTTAGGATGCTATGAAAACTATTTTAATTGTATTTCAGAGGGCAATCCTATTGGAAAAAGAAATTACAAGTTTGGGTTTTTTGGGTTTTTTTGTTTTTTTTTTTTTTTTGGGGGGGGGGGGGGGGGGGTTTTTTTTCCGGTTAAATATAAAAACTTCGCCTC
>NW_005054433.1:682429-686193 GCF_000277835.1 Geospiza fortis | reverse complement strand
TTAATCTTCTATTTTATTTACTTTTTTAAGTGTTGCTGAAGCGTCCTGCTTTTGGGACTCCAGGCATCCTAGAAAACTGTCACAACAGAATACTCGATAGGTTAAGATTGTTCATTTAATCACGGGCATTTAAAGAAATTGAGCTGACGTGTTATTAGCGTGAAACCCGGTTTCTGGTTCTTTTATAGTGACAAAATATTATGTCAAGTTGCCATAATAGAAAAAAAAAAAAGGAAATAAACGATATATAATGTAGTTTTACCAGTCACCTTTAGTTATTTCTGCTTCTTATAATGTAATTCAAATTGCACTAAGAAATTTATAGAAAATATTTTTAAAACCCAGAAAATAATAATTCCTAATTCATCAAATAATTGTTTGAACCCTATAGTAGGAAACAATATCTGTGAAAGGATGTAAAAGAGAGGCACATAGTGAATGTCATCTTATATTCACAACTTGACATTATTAGATTTCCGTCTCTCACCTTAGATGAAGTGAAACGCAACAATTAACAAAAATCTATTTCACCGAAAGGTGATGAGTTATATGAGTTATACTCTCTTTTTTTTATCAGTCCTGCCATTTTATAGGTTAAAATATTTATCAGAACTTTTTTATTAAAAGCAAGCAAGCCACAAACCAAGATTAACCAACCAGATAAAATATCTATATATAAATAAGAAAGTAGTTGGAAAATCGTTATTGTTTGTCTTAACTGAAGTTGTAGGGTTTTTTCTGTCTAGACCCTAAACATTTTAACATTCTGCAGCTCTCTGTTATCCTGCTTTTCCAAAGAAGGATCTATCCCACTTATGTTTGTCAGAGTTTCTTATTATGTTGCAAGAATTAAAATATCTAAGACTGTGTCTAATTTCAGTCATGGGTCAGGCAAGAGTGCAATTTATATAGAACTTGAATGCAAGAGGTGCATTAAGATGTAACTCAAAATCTGTTTTAGAAATCAGCTACATTTAAAAACATATCATTGCTTAATGAAGCTATACTCTTAACTAAATGAATTAAAAATTTTAATATGAAATGAATTCAAATTGTGGTATGAAATAAAACCAAGCAAGACATAATACATTAATTAATCATAACAAAGTTTTCTTAAAGCTGTCAAGTTCCTCTTAAACCACGACAACCACTTAGATAAAATCTTTGATAGGACAATACTGGCAAAAAAGGCAATTTTTCTTTTATAATGTTATTTTTTTGGAATAACCATTCCATTTTGAAGGTTAACATCACTTACATCCAACAATAAGCTTATATTCATTTGGGTGCATATTATGGGAGTACTGTTAGTATTAGAATGGTGACCAAGTTAATGAAAAATGCTACTGCATCCAGTGCATTATTCTCTGACAAGGAAAGTTGCAAACATTTGCAGGAATGAATCTAAAAGAAAGAAGATGCCTGTCAGATGATGCTTCTCCTATTCTAGTGACTCTCTCATAAAGTTTTGTGAAAAGGAAAATAGGACCATCATTTCATTGTGATCATGTAACGGTAGTATTGGTAAAATAATTAAAAATACAGTTTCAACCTATTCATATAATAAAAAGACCTTGCTTTCTCATGTAAGAAAGAGAGCACAGAGCTGATGGTGGATGAAGGTAGAGGGGATGGAGGAAGCGCACACCATGTTCTTCCTGAGGAGAGACCACAATTTTGCAGGACAGGTGCCTCATCAGCCACAACTCCAGTGGATTTGGGTGTTTGCTTGGGAAATGCATTTAGAAGGAGGAAAAAAAATGTGTTGCTGCAGTTGCACAGAACTCTTCTTATTTCATCCACTCTTTTTTGTTTTCAGACAGAAGAACACTCCTGCACAGAGCTCGAGAGACCACATATGCAGCAGAGGGTAAGTTTCTGCACATTAGTGCTACTAACATGCTCACTAATGTTTATACATCTCCAGAGGGCTTTGGTGTAGGAAGACAGTTGCTCTAGCAGGGTATCTGGAGGTAAAGTGTGAACTCTAATGAAAGAAGTGAAAAAAGCAAACAGCTGGGCTTCCTATCTCGAGATAGCTGGGGAAATGGAAGCAGTCCATAGGAGCTCCAAATGGGAAAATGTGATCTCTTGCAGTAGATACTACTTTTTTTTTTGGTAGCAAAGGAATTCTTTATGCAATTTAGCTGTAGAAATGATACACATTTTAGAAGTACTAGGTAGCAAAAGATGTGGAAGTATTCTGACAAGAAAGGGCTGTAGTCACAAAGGCCAAGATTGAAGCAAGAAACAAAGGTAATACAAAGAAAAAGATTATGAGTTAGGAAACCAAAGAGGAAAGAAAGCAGCATCTGTGTAAGTTTGTTAAAATTTAACCAGGATTTTTGTTTAGTGGTTATACAACAATACTTTTACGCTTAATTGCTGGGTTGATGGGAATATTTACATTTTATATGTGCTGTTATTTCATAGTATCACTGTGAAGTTGCACAGTTGTCAAGTTGTCAGTGGCCTAATGCCTTGACCTGTATTGCCTTTGGGGGGTGATACAGCTCAGTGTCAAAGGCACTGCCAGATTGTCTCAAGCTCTCCCCACCAAATAGCTTCAGTGCTTGAAAAAATGGATTCCGTGCTCAGTGGAATAGATCACACAAATACAATTGCTCCAAGTGTAAAACCTCAAAGTGAAATTCTTGCTGTTACTTTCCAAAATGCAACTTTTGCACAAAATTAGTTTTGTTAGCTCATTACAAATGGGTATTTTTGTTAAAGTGGGTGGGGATGTCCATGAACTATCAGCGAGCTAAATGTCCTGCAATCATCTGCACTACTGCCCTATTATATGAAATGTTGAGGTGTTGTTTCTGTTCATAGAGTGTTTATTTTTCTGGAGGGAAGCCAGGAATTTCCACTTCCACAAGTACAGTTCACTGGTAAAAATACTATAGTCATTCATGAATTCATTTTTGGGAGAGACATGGTGCTATTTAAAAATCTGTAGGAAGGAACAACCCTGACAAATCACATTTTTACCTGCTACACCTAGTTTTTACTTTTTCAGTAATGGTTAATTACATGCCGTATTGAAAATCCTCCACTGCACTGACAAGCAGCTGAGAAATAGCAGGAGTTTATGAAGCAAATACCTGCCCTTACATACCAATTCATGGAACTGGAAAGCTTTCTTATAGACAGCAATATAGATGAGGGTAAAGAAGATAGTGAGAACAAGCTTTAGCTGAAGGTGTCAGAGGATTGCTGCTGGAACCATCTATTAAATGTGGATTCCCAGTATTGGACTAGATAATCACACTGAATTGATAGGATAGCACAGCTTGCAATGGCAGGAATATGTTTGCTGAAAATTTATGTCAAGGTTGCCTTGGAGCTGCCAGCCTCATACCAATATAAGATTTCCTTGTCTGTAGAGATTAATTTTGTCATAAACGTCTGAAAACTTACCATTCCTGACTGCTGCTGGTCAGCTGCAAACCCATTTGAAACCCCTGCCATGCACCCCTAACACCAACATTAACAGAAACAGAAATGCAGGCCTTAATAAGAGGGAGTCAGGAAGACACCTTATGGTTTGAGGGCATGAAAAGCTTCATATTCTCAAATGACAGCTTTAGAAGCAGCTTTTACCTGTTTAAAAAAGAAAAAAACAACCCAAGCTTTTTTTTTTTTTTCCTCTAAGGAAAAGGCCCAAGTTTGATATTGTGTTTTTAGCTTTTGGCAAAGTTTGCTCTACTGGGAGGACTTTACACAACCACAGATCTATCTATGAACGTGAGAGCACTTGC
>NW_005054433.1:634199-682419 GCF_000277835.1 Geospiza fortis | reverse complement strand
ATTCCTGCTCTTCATGTTTCTAATTTTAAAGCATCTATGTGCATTAATATTTAAAAAACATTTCAAGTATGGAGATTCACATTTAGACTTTCAGGTTTATACTTGATTCCCATCAATACAAGGAGCTATCTTTTATGGTTTTTTCTGCATATTTTTAGTTATGTGGGGCTCAGACAAGCTGAGCCTGTCTCAACAGTAGGTCAAAGGCAGCTGCAGACTCTAGCATGTCTTGAAGCCCTCACTCTTGATCTCCTAGTTAAGGACCTTGCTGGGGTGCTCTGTGATTCCCATCTAGTCTATATATTCAGATTTCTTTTACAAATTAAAACACAAAGTGAAGAAGGGGGAAAAAGTGCAAAAGTTAATTTTCTGCTCTGAAGTTGAGACTTCAGCAGACCCATCCACTCAGGGAATAATGGAAATCTAAAGTGGAAATACCCCAGGTTTATATTCCCATATACCAATGGGATTCTCTTTCTGAACATCAGATTCAAAGTCAGTTAAGAAATGTCATAGTCTTCTGTATGGGCTCTCTGAAATCTGAATTCTTCACATAGCATATTACTTGCAGAGAGGGGCCCTGGTTGAACTTCCCTCTGCATTCGCACGGTAAGACAGCAAGTGACTAAAAGAACTCCAAGAGAGAACAAAAGAGAACAAAAGCAAACTAAAAAAAAAAATGTTGCTTAGCAATGCATCCTGTAACACTCCAGGGGGATGGTCTTTGTCACAGATATTTACGTGCTGTGAGTAGAGTTTATTGAAAAGCAGAGAAACATTTGTGCAAAGCCAAAAACATAAATAAATGGTGAATTGCATTTTTTCAGCACTGAAAAGATCAAACTAGAAAAAAAGACACAAAGAAAAAATGCATGTATACATGCATTTTTAAAAGATACTAATTTGGAAATAGGTGGGTTTCATTTAGGTTTTTTGGGTTTTTTTTTGTTTTGTTTTTTTTTTTTTTTTAGATTTTCCTTACTTGTCCTTTCTACTCCTACCTTATTTGTGCCATTTGGTTCAGTGCATGGAGTGATAGTTCTGTTAAGGTTTATGTTTATATTTGCAACTTCAGGACTATGAAAGCTTCAGAATGATAAAAGAAGAAATATTTAACTTTAAAAAATGAGTGTGTGAAGAGGGCTGACTAGAAAAATTTCAGGGCTTAATATTTCTTGTAGTGCTTTCATGAGTTCAGAATTCAAAGAAACTGAGGAACTGGAAGATTGGAAAGGTGGAAAAAATCCATCAGCATTGCTCATATTATTGAATTTAATTGCAAGGAACAGGAAAATAAAAAGATGTAAACTGAGGACTTTTCAATGTTTACATTAATTACTGTCTCAAAATCTTTTAAGGATTATAGTTGAAAAAAGCTGAAGGGGGAAAAAAAAATCTCTATCAATTGTCTGCATTCTTCCAGGTGTTTTGTTTTCATTTCTTTTTTTTCAAGAAAGGCTTGCCTATTTAGACATCTCCTTTTCTCCCAATTATGGTTGGTTTCTTTGCAACAGACTGCTACAGACCTCATTCCAAATTGGTGACAGTGTACTTTTTATACTTTCCCTTCCGGTAAAGCACATTCAAATAATAAAAAGCCTTATCATGTCAGTGTGCTCACTGAGTACACAAAACCCAGGCATCATGCATATTAGTTTTTCTTATGGATTGATTGGTGCCATGCTTTAGGTTACAGGTTTTGTAGTTTCCTGTGAGGTACATTTCCTAGTGCAGCATCACATGGCATCCAAGGTATATTTCACAGCTTTTTTTAATTCCATTTTATTTTAGCATTTTATCAGGTATAATGCACAGCATTTTTTATAGCAAACTCTTGCTATGAACATTTTACAGCATAAACTTGCATATGTATGAAAATATATAGAGATGGCAGGGCATAGATGAGGCAGGAGGTAGAGAATATTTTTAACCTCTAACATTCTCAACACTTGGTGCAAAACTCCATTTATTTTATAGTGGAATTTGTACATGTCTTCCAAGGATAAAAAAAAAATTGAATTTAAGGCACAGAAAGTGTCATATTTCGGCTCTAATATTACAAGGCAGAGACACCTTGCTGTTTGTGCCAGTATAGATAACTAGGATCTTTTATCACCTTAGAAGGAATCCTTCTGAGGGATAGAAATCCTCAGTACCTTACTGATCTGCTCTTCTTAAACAAGCAAGTCCTCTGCTTCATGGCTGCACAAGTGAATGACATTTTACAATGTAAGAAATGTGAGAGAAATACACACAGGATTAGTTGCTTGTCCCCCAGTAATCCCTTAAATTCTTTTAGCCTTTCCTCCTGCTCACCACCATGTCACAGTGACATGTTAAACAGCCTGAGTTACTTGTTTGTTCACAGTTTCCATGAGCAGTGTGTTTTTCTAAAAGGCTGTGCTGGACAGCAAGGTCAAAAGCTGCTGCTTTGTTTTGTCCTGGATTTTGCACCCTCTGAAGGGAGACAGAGATGGTGTTATCTCTGAGAGAGAGTTTAGAGGCTTTGCTGGACAACCTTTGGCAAGTGCAGGGTGGAGCAGGCAGGGAGCCTGCAGCTGGCGTGCAAATCAGTGAGAAAACAGAGAGCACAGATGCAGAGGTGACAGAAAGGAAACTTTCAGAGACAGTCAGAGGGAGTCTGCTGCAATCCACTGTGAAAACTGCAGGATGAAGAAAAAGGTCAGAAGGAAGGACAGGCACAGTGGATAGGGGAGAGACTTATTCTCAAACAGTTTAAGATGTGTTCCCCAGAAATTTTCCTTTTCTCTATTGTATTTACTCCATGCTACCCTGTGACCTAATGAATTATGTTTTTAACACTAAGAGCCCTATTTTGTGGTTTGACGCAGGGAACAATGCTGGCACACCTACCTCATGTCTCTGGCTGACTCAGCGTCACATCAACTTGCAATTTTCACAATGAACCTCTCGGACACAGCACAAGAGGAGAGACTTAGCACACTGCCAGTCTATATCCAGAAGAACTGAAGTGGAAGAAGACTTACAGTTTCCCAAAACAGGGAAGGAGATATGAAGGTAACATTTCTGAACTGGATGTAGCATAGAATATTTCTCCTCTAGTGCCAAGTCAGCTGCTGCTGGGAGCTTATTAACCTCTGTGTACGGCCATTGAGGAATGAATTCCTATCAGTTTACAAGGCATAGAAAATGTTATAAGGCAGAAGATGGAAAAAGACATGATAGGACAAACTGAGAGCAGTCTGAAGGGCACATCTATTTATTAAGCCTGCTGCACATTGCCTCCTGTAATAAATAGCAGGCTGGAGATCTCTCCAGGTTTTGTAAATAACTTGGTGTTTCTTTCCTCCATTACAGTAAATATACAGCATATGTTTAAGACTGGGCCTTAGACTTTCTTTAGCCCACATCCCCTGTTTTCCCATAGTTGCCTGCCCTCTGGCACAAACAACATTACTAATTACATATTAATAGCCTGGTATTGATGTAAATTTTATCCAACCATTCCTAACTGCCTTTGGAAAGCTGGAAATGTGAATAAAAGGGCAAATATGTTCATAAAACCAAAAGAGAGTCAGTCAGTCAGTTGTCAATCACAAAAATGAGGCTGATATGGGAAAAAAAATACTGCCTTTCAGTAAATTTGCCCCTGCCAAAGTTAAGTATAACCAGTTAGATAATGACTGTGGTATTATTCTAAATTGAATGTGGATTTTTTTTGTAAATGTTGGAAGAAATCACATGGGAAATAACTGCATAAACTTAGACAAAAACCACTCAGTTCCCTAGTGATGCATCCTTCTGAAATGTCCACAAAGGGCTTGAGACAAAATATCTATGTGTTTTCTTATTGTGTTTATCTAGTAAAGCTTTCTTCTTTCTTGACTTCATTTTTTCTTTTCTTCTACGTCCCCCTCTTTGCCGCTGTTTGGGTGGAAATGTGTAGGTTTGTAAAGGATGAAACAAGTCAGATGATTACTCAAAGCAGGAAGCATGTCTTCCACTTGAGCGCAATAAGCTCAGAAGGACTTTTCTACTGTCTGCCAGGGGGCTGAACAGACCTGTGCCATGATTTCAGGGGCTGCAGGGAATAGGTAGGTGCAATCAGTACAGGTTTTTCCTTCCAGTGAGTGTGACAAAAAAAAATGTTTATTGTAACAAAATTTTGGACCTTGATTTCAAGGGGGAACATAATGCAAAGTCCCAATGGCCCACAGGTTTCCAGAAAGGAAGTTAGGCAGAAAGTCCATAGGTTGACTGGACTGTAAACTGAACTTGTGTGCCTGTGTGCACTTTGGTGACTTGTGTGCATCCCATTCATCGTAACTTTACTTCTGTTTTGCATGTGTATTTATGTCAGGCAATTTTTATTTTTTAATTCAAATTATTATAAACTTTTGGGGCTTTTGCAGCTTAGAAGAACCATCTTCAGGAACTATTTTTGTGATACATTAAAAATAAATCACTTTTCACATGGTGTTGTTACGTAAAACTGAAGTAAAGTACTGCAAATTCAGTTGGATAAAAATGAAGACAAAAAGCCAAAAGAATCAAGCTCTTTTCTTCAGTACTAAAAAACAAGATAGCCTTTGTGATTGTTTCTCAGTGTTTTGGAGTTGTCTCTCACCTCTGTCAACTGAGCTGTGGCGATGCTTTCACAGATAACATGAAAACATGTTATCACTGAGTAATTTCTGACCTTATTCAAAGATATCTCTTTCTTTACTTTGTTCATCAAAAAGCTCTGTGCACTGTTGTGCAGCACCCTTGGTGCTTGCTGTACTTTGTTGCTGGTAAGCTGAATCTCCAGCACAACAGTAGGTAGCTACTGATCAATAGCAACCGAAGGTGACACATTTCCAGAAGATGCTGGCTGTGAGCTTCTGAGCCCTCTGGAGAATGAAGTTTGGCATGACACACGCACAGAATCTTAAACAGCCTGTTTTATCCCCATTCTGTAGTCATTACTGACCATGCATCTCTGCAAGCACTCTTTTTCCACAAAGCCATGCTTAATTTATGAACGTCAAAATGGCAGTATCAAAAGTGAATGGAATCCAAGCAGCAATCACATTCTTCTTCACAGAACTCGATGCTCATTGCCAAAACTATTGTTTCCATCATTAGCTTTATTACCAGTCTAACGTAGTTAGCTAAATGGCATTATTTAGTGGCAAGTTCTCCAGTACATCTCCTCTAACCATTGCATATTTAAAGTAGATTTTATTCATGTAAATATTCTGTCAAGTGGGCAAAAATGACATGGACAGAGGACAGAAAAGGAAGCTGAACAGTGGCCCTTCCTACTCTCTCTGACTGATGTGGAAATCTTTTTCATAAAGGAAATTTGGTGGCTCCAGAGGGGTAAATGCATTCTCCTAAGGATAGCACAGCATGCGTAGTACCACTTAGCATGAGGCTGCTAACATACAATGGTAAATGACCACTACAGGATTGCATTTACTGTCAGTGCTGTTCAGTAACATCCAATGCTTGAAAACTATCAGGTGGTTTATATACTTTGCTACACTACTTTGATGGATATCATCCCATGGCTTTCATTTCCCTTCTTTTTAATATAACTTGTAATCCTGTGACATTGACTCAGATCGGCTTTATGTAAAAGTGTCTTCAAGTTCCTTCACTGTGTATTTTGCTGTTGCTTCCTTACACAGAGGGTAACTTTCATAGGTATTTCAATCTGGATGTGCCTCAAAAACCAGAGTAATGACCCCGTTATATTTAACTCAGAAAGAAATCTTACCCTCTTGTTGTTATAATATATGGGCAATTTTTCCAAATCCTGTTAAACATCAATTGCGTGCAGATCATCCCTGGTATATTTGTAGGGCCGTGACCAGATGTATATTTTCCACTGAGTCGTCTGTTTATCTACTTGTCTATAGTATGTATAATAAGTTCACATTGAAAACAGTTTCACATCTGTAGAGGAAATGGAAGAATAACAGTGAATTTCAGAAAATTGAATGAAAATTTAGAAGTGTAGAACAAAACAGGTCTGGATATGGACCACCTGGAAATGTCACAGGGGTCACAGCCCACTTTCTCATAGTTGTGTCGTGTGCAGAAAAGAGGGGTTTGGAACCCACAACTTGGGTGAATTATTTGAGACATCTGTGGTTTGTGCGCTGGTCTTCCTGTGGAAAGACTTGCTATTTCATTGAATCAAACTTTCTCTGGACAATATCCAGTCAAGGCCTCTCACACACCAAACACCCATCCACTGTGCTAAAGCAATCAACTGAAGGACTAGCAGCATGGGAAACTGTAATGCAAGACAGGGACTGAGCAGGAAAGACAGAGAACACTTAAAAGTTCTTTCGGTGGTACTCTGACGCACTCAGAAGCTATTTTAGTAGAAAATCCTTAATGGTCAGATATTAAATGTTCTATTACTTTGTCTCCACACTTTGTGCCTCATAAACTGTAGCAGATTTCTTCAGTTTTGCAGCTGGTGTTGTAATTAGCAAACTAAATGACTTTTGCTTATAAACCCATGAATCACAGCTAACTGCTAAATGCCACTGCCATAAACATGTGCTTTATTGACATCTTAAGCCCTTTCATTGTGCAAACACCTTTTCTTCTCTCAAATATTCCTCTGCTAGTAACAGTCACTTATCCCTACCCAAATAAGTTGCTCATCAACCAGCTCTCAACCTAGCTGAGATGGCTAGTGATCAGTGGGTTAGTAAGTAACTATTCTCAAGCCCTTGTTTATGTGTTAAGGGGCCTAATTTAGCCTTCCCCTTTTTTGAAACTGTGACTGTGGCTGACCCAGAAACTTCACAATACGTTTTGCTGTGTTCAGGAAATAAATAAAAAAAAAATCAGCGCAGGCAATTTATCTAATCTCTGGGATTATTTTCTACTACCAGTGCCGAACAGTTAGGTAAATTTAAAATTAAAATAAAAAAACAGAAGAGAAAATCTGCTGCATGTCACCTGGGTGATCGCATTTCACAGGTATCTGAACCCATCCCTCTGCTTATAAAGGAGATTGGATCCTTTGATATGAATGAAATGCAGATAAAATTGTTGTTGCTACCAAATCATGTACATATCTGGTGAAACTCCACTGGTTTTGTCACATTCTAAGAGGGTGAATTAATTACAATACTTTGAAAGCCATTATTAACTTGAGAAGGATTTGAAATAAAATAGTTTAGTATTTACAAATACTGTGCATTGGTCACTGATAAAGAGGACACATATTCTGTAGAGCTATAACATTTCACCTGCCTCTCCATGTGGATGTGAGGCCATCAGAAATGGATACCTTGAACCTGCGTCTCTATGTGCTAAGTATAATTACATTACAGTAATGTGTTGAAATTCAGATGCTGTGCTGGATATAAATGCAGTACAATTTTGTTCTTTTTCAGGTCATTGGGGAGATTGATAAGGATCCAGAGAAGAATTTATGTACTGTAATACCTAATTCTGAGAGTTCTGCAGAAAAACTGTATTTTCTCCTTCTTTCAATGCATTGGTAAAGAGAGGTGTCCCAGAAACTTGCAAGCCAGTCAGAGAGTCACTTGAAATAGTAAAGCTCTTTGAAAATACTGAGGGTAGAGAAAAGTATTAAACCCTTACTCAATAAGACATACTTATTTCTCTGACACAAGGATTCTTTTATGTTAGAGCCTGAGACACCACTTTTACACACTGCTACACAAAACCTGACAAATAAAAACTGAACAATAAGAAAGTCTACAGAAAAGTCCCAGCCACTCTTAATACAGTAATAGAGTATTCATCTCAAAGGATGCCAAGGTTAGAGGTGAGGATTCAGTTCTCAGAGTCTCTGTCCTAGGAGACTACTAAGATACTGGATAAAAGTGTTTTGTGTGATACTGTTCAAACACACAGGAGAGTTGGCCACACTGGAAGTCCCTGATGAGACCAGACATTTAACAGCCTTACCAGGGTGTAAGCACAAAGCAGTACAGTAGGATGAGAACTTCTATTATGGAGATTGCTGGAAAGGGAATAAAGGTGGCCTATGGATGTGGATGTAGGTGGTAGTCCAGCAGAAGGTTTCTGGTTTCTGAGTAACACAGTAAAGCCACAGTGTCCGTGCTTGGTTTGCAAGTCCTTTTGCAGATGGATCCTAATATGACAATAACAGTTACAGCACTTCTCACACCAAAATATGTTTAGAGCAGATTTCTAGCATAGAGTCTAAATTTGTTGTGAATACTCGGCACTGCAGGCTGCATTTTTTCTTAAAGTTGCCAGATTCCACAAACCTCCAGTGTAAGCTGTTGTCCTGTTAATATTACATATAAGGGTATGGACAAACCTTGTTTTTTCTAAAAAGATGAAAAGGTTGTGCTTGTCACAACTGTAAGTAGCTCTTTGTGAACCACTAAAAAGAATGTTTTCTTTATCTCCCTGGTTTATCTGTATTTTAGCAGACTAAAGAAGAAATATAAAGAATATAAGAGGCTCTCAGAAGTCCATGTAGCTTGTTCAAAGATCATGAAGAAATATGTAGCAATATTTAGGAAATGACTAATACCTTCTGGAACAGAGATTTCCCTTTCACTAAAAGGCATTTCTGTTTTCCTATTGGATTCCATGAGATGCCAGAAACATGAATTAAAAATATGGAAATATTCCAGAATAAAAGTAAGGCTTATCTAAGGCTTCTTAGATCCATCTGTCTTCTCAAAGAAGTTTAGTTTCTTTCTTCACTTGAGAAATACCAGGATGAGCAACAACAACAAATGATAACAAGAATGAAACAAATATCTAGCAAAATGTGAGCAAGAAAGGATTGCAATGCCTCTACAGAGTCAAGTATTTAGATTAATTTTTGAAATTCTGGGATTTGTGAAATAAAGAATTATTGCTGCTGTAAGTTTTAAAAGAATTTATAAATGCCTAAAAAAATTAAAAATGGGAATTTCACTAAAGAAGAAAACTGTTTAAATGTTCAATCTGGACAAATTGTCCCAGATCATTCCTTAAGTGATTGAGCTATATTTAGAGGAAACATCAGAACTGAAGGTGTCATGGAATCTACATTTATGCAGATATTCTTTTTACTGCTACTCAAATACTTATAAATTTAAATGACAAAGAGCTATAGGAAACAATGTACCAGATTTGTACATCATAAAATGGTGGTGTTGAGCTCAGTGAAACTTTTAGGTGTAAAAAGTTTCAGAATTTAATTCCATACTTTTGTCTTCAGATGTCACCAGCAGGGAAATGAATTTATTTTTTTAATTCTTGGAGGATCTGTCTAGCCATTAGACTGAACAACTAAATGGATCAACAAGAAGCTGCAAATGGGATTTTTCTGTAGCTTTGGTGTTACTGAAAATGGGATATAACTGCCAAAGCTATTGCTTGTGTTGTAGAACAAATTCTCTCCTGATGTAAAATGATACAATTCCATTGACTGCAATGACGTTACACCCAATTTATGTCAGAAAAATATGTAGCTCTTTATCCATTTATCTATAAGCTGGTTGCTGTGACTTAATTTCAAATGAATTATGTTACTGTTCTTGGTCTGTGCCCTTGCAGCACTTTATTACATAGAAGGCTAGTTCAGCAGAAATAAATAAATATGTGATTTGCAGTCTCAGCAAATGTCCTAGCCAGGAACAATGGCCTCTCTGCAGTGTTCCAGACTAATTGCCCCCAATTTTCTGCTCTAACCTTCATATGCAATACTATTCTCCTCATTCTTTTTCCACCCGGTCCTCATGTTCAGATTTTGTCCAGTGTCAGCACGACTTTGACCATCAGCCCTTACATATTCAAATTCCTTTAGAGTATAGCTTTCTCTATGTGATCCTCAGTGATCATAAGAAACATGTGTTACATTTAAGAAAGTGCATTACTTAAGAAAGGATATGTTTTAAATCTTTCCTTCTTAAGCTCTTGCCCTGAATTTCATGTTTGATAGTGTACCCTAACATTTATGGTAACAAATGCTGTCATTATAATTGTGTCTTATGCTCACTAGTATATCATCATCCAATATTTTTCTAATTTCACAGTCAAAACCTGCCATCAAATATCATAAGCAGTTTAACTGATATTAATACAAGTAGGAAGATTTTTGAGCTTATTTTAAGGCTGATTGGCAGCAACTTTCTGTCCAAAAACTGAATGCAGTAGCACTAAGTTAATGATAAGCATTAATAAACCATGCTCGAGGTCATTTCTTAGGTACTAAGGGCCTTTCGATGATTAGTGAGCATGTCTGAAAATTGTTCTGGTCACCTACTTAACAGCCTGGGTCTTTGGAAGGCATTAATCCAGAACATTGACTTCATTTTATCATTAAGTCTTCTACATTATTGGAAGTTTTTTGTGAGGCCTCTTGGATTCAGTAGTGTACAGGAAGGATGTAATTAAAGAATCTGTAAGTAGTTAGTTTCAGTTAGAAATAAGTAGTTTGTTCCCAGTTACTTACTTTGGGAAGCACCTGCTGAATTTAACAGAATTAGTTCCCACAGTCCAACTGCATTTCTGCTGTACAGTTCAACCAGGTGTGGATCCATATGACCTTTGTGTGCTTATTCACTATGAGAGACCATGGACCATTCTGTTGAATACAATACATAGATAAAAAGTAAAATAAACGTCCACAAAACCCATGATATCTGTGAAATGGAACTGTGTTGTTGCTGAAATATTTTATTAAGTCTCGTATTAGAAAAAAAAGCACATTTTTTATGCACATACAGGTTTTAGGTAAATATTCCTGATGGGACTTGCCTCTATCTGCTCTATGTTGAAAGTCAAATTCTAAGTTATCTACTGTTGATATGTTTTCCAAACATGCCCTTCTTTTCCTTTATGTTTCCCCATCTTGCTCTGTTCACCTGCTAAGCCAATCTGGACTGGGGGAATTCTGTTCTCAGTTCCTACCTTTTGGATCATAACTCTATCTTCTTTACTGCACCATTAAAATGACTATAATGTATTTGCATGGTGGCTTATCTGACCTGGTGTTCTCTTTCTTGTGTCCCCTGTTGGACACTTTAAAAAGAACTATTATGAAATAAGATTATCACTATGGAAAATTTTACTCCTAGTCTCATTTAGTTAACATTGATATAACTTTTGATAAACTCAAGAGGAACAAAATAGAGTCTTGCATCATCTTTTTCATATTGTATGCAGTTCCTGTGTCTCTGGGGTGCTCCCAAACACAGAAGCACAGTATAATGTTGTATTTCCTTTAGTCTTTGTGTTCAAGGTCTTGATAAGTCTTTTCCTTCTGTCCTTTGTCAGTGCATCAGGCCATATATTATGGGTAACCTTTTGTAGGCATATCTGGGTTCACCAGAGCTGAAAAAAATTCCTAGATTTCTTTTCTGGGAGGGGGAATTTTGTAGATGTTTTTTATCTCTAAAACAGTTTTTAAAAAGATGATTCTATGATGTTTCTGATAAATTCTTAAGAGTATTGCATTTCTTTCAGAGAAACATGTTTGTAAAATAAAAAAAAATCTATTTTTCTTCATTGTAGATTGTTGATATTGCATTTATATATAATTGTTCTAAATGTAGTCAAATGTATTTTAAAATGAAATTATATTGAAGTTTTAGACATGTCAACGTATTCATGATACTAGTCTTGTACTTCAATTGATGTGACTCGCACATCAAACATCTGTCTTTGGCTTTACCCTAATGCTCTCCCTCTTCCTAGCTCTCACTAATGCGTGTGCCCCTTCTTTCCTGCCTGTGCCCCACACCTGACTGCAGCAAATCCTGTCTCTTTTCAGTAAAACACTGGATACATTATTTGTGTTGTACAAATAAGTCAGTGTCCTGACCAGAATGAGTGAGGGACAAGAATACCTGTAGTGCAATAATCTGCGTAAAAAACAGAGTCCCAGTACACCCAGAACCATTTGAAAGTTTGACATTAAACAATTTTTGTAATGTTGCTACTGACTTCAGGACAGCTATTCGATATGTTTGCTCTGCAGGAAATCATGCACATGAAAATATTAACTTATAGAATCATAGAATCACAGAACAGTTTGGGCTGGAAGGGTCCTTTAAAGGCCATTTAGTCCAACCTCCTTGCAATGAGCCTGGACATCTTCAAATAGATCAGTTTGATCAGAGCCCCATCCAACCTGACCTTATGCAATATTCATCTGAAAAATGCACAGAATATTCCTTTTCCCCCCCTCTGTACATTATTCTTTATTAGATATTTAAATATCACTATATGAAAAGGGTGTTTTTTTGCTATTATGGTAAAAAATAAAGTTTAAGAATGCTTTTATTTCATTGCAATTTTTATAAAAGTGTGATATTTATACTTTAAGCTAGTATTGCCAAAATAACCCAACCAGTTCATGCCAAATTTAGTAAGTTAGAACTATGGAAATTCTGGATGGAACAAAGTAAATTTCCCTACTTTACAAGAAATTTCCTTTTTTTAGAACAATTTCAATTACAAGTTTTAAATATTTATTTCATTGATACAGGATGGTTCTTGTAAATTAATTTGGCAAGAAAATGTTATTCTCCTTATATTCCAGGCAGTTTCTTCCAAACCTACCATTTCTCTCCACCCAGCCCTGACTAGCTTTCAAACATATGCTGGCTGTAGGTCAAGTTCTGCATTTGGCTTTAAGCCTGGGACTCTCTTGACAGCCTTCTACATAGAAGGAGATTGTTGACCTTAATATTTTCTGTAGGTATGACACCAATATCAAGAGGGTTAATTTGTTACTCTAAAAGTGTGTGTGAACTTAGCCTGTCAAGTTTTTTCCAAGCCTGAACTCCTATAAATATTCTTAACATTAAGTATGAAATATGTGTCTGCCTTGGAACAGATACTTCATTTCTGTATTCAGTCAGAAAGTCCTTTTTGTTTACAGTTTTCCTGAGTTTTCTTGAGTGGCCAATTATACTGAATATATAGTGAGAACATGTTTAAAAATCCACCAAATTCTGTGCTGTTGCTCTATTTTCAACACAGCTTAATTTGGCCCCTTGGCTCATGTACTCTTACGGGCTTTCTGTACAGAGTAGCCTAACTCTTTTCTTCCTAGTGTAAGATTTATCTGCCCTAGTTTTGGCATTTTTAAAAGAAAAAAACCCTAAACCTGCCCTATTCTTTCTTTACAATCAATGAAGAGAAATGGATACCTCAAGGGAATTATTCTTCTCATCCTAAGATTGGTATCTAGGATAGGTCAGATGGATTGCTCTTTGGAGATGCCAATTTCTTTCTAGTTACTATCAAGGGAACTTAGGGTGACTGACTCAGTCTTATGTCTGTAACTTTTAGATGTCTGAAGTAATGTGACATAAATTGTTCTTTCTTATCATAACATTGTCTGAGGATGTGAATAATTAATTATCTTCAGAAAATATTACCTTGAAGACAATAGTGTTTTGACTGAGACACAAAATGTTGAAGATAATTCAGTGTACATATATGTGAAAGTGTTGTGCTGCTCTGGCAGAATCTTGGGAGATTTGATGAAACAAGCAGAGTGAGCACTGGTGCATTACCTGTACTTCTGGACACATATAACCAGGATTTTATATAGAAAAGTAAAGATTTCAATTATATTAATAGAATTAACCTCATTTAATGCTAGAAATTTACCACGAAGACCTCTATATGTGTTTTAGCCTTTTTAGGCTCCTTTTCTAATCAAGAGATAAAAATAAGACCTTTCAAGGTACAATACTTCTGACCTATTTTAGATGCTCACTTTAAAATGAGTTGAACAATGGTTCAAAAGTTTCTGGTTTTCTCCACTGATTTTAAAGCAAGACTGGTGTGTCTTGCTGGGATGAATTCAAGTGCAGAGATCAAACTTATTCCTCTGTTATTCATAAATGGTTCACAAGGAGATAATAGATTCAAACAGCTTCAAGGGGACAAAAAGCTGTGCTGTGAAATCTCAAAACTGTTTAGTGGCCCTCAGCTTTTTAGTGTTACATAGTGCTAATTGTTGTTGTGACACTGGACAAATATTTATGGCTCAACTGTGACATTGATTGATAATAAAGTCAACTTCAGCTGTAAAAAGACAATTATTCCACACACTGTTACCTATTACTTTTTTTTTTAAGAAAAGAGCTCTAGAACTAATTTACAGTGCTGGTAGAAAATTAATAATAAGATCCTGAGATTATTTTGTTAATACCTCAAGATTTTGAATATAGACACACATCATCATAAATACTTCTATTTATAAAATTATTTTTGCAGATTTTGCATCTTGGATACTGGAAATGTTTTCTCCATGAAAGCTTATTCCTTTTTCAGTGCTATAGGCGTCTTCTTATTCTGTATGAGTTGTTCTATTTCTTCCTCCTAAATTTGAGGAATTTATTGCTTTTATTGTTCTAAAATCCTTCATCAGCTTGAAATGGGTAAGAACATTGGCAGGTTATTGTTTCTTGTTCTTTATTTGAAGTTCATATAGATAAATAAATATACTTATGTGTAGGGAGACACAGAATGGGTAAATGAAGGTAGTATAGAGTGTGATCTTATCCCCTAAAGAGTTGCAGCTGAACCAATTACTAAGGGTTAGGACCAGGCCTGATGTTAACAGGCCACAGCTGTAGCCAATCAGAAGAGTGTTATAAAAGAGTGGATTGGTTGGTTGAGGGGAACTGGAGGTAGTTGGCTACTGCAAGGACAAGGAAGAGTCAGTGCCTAGAGGAGCAACCTACAAGAAACATCAAGGAGGTATGAAAGTCTAGTAATATGGAACCCTTGCAATGTAAAGACAATAGAACTCTTGCACTATAAGATGACACTTAGGAATAAAATATTTTCCTTTTTTATCTCTTGCAAGAATATTGCTATGTGACCCTTAAAGTAATTTTACCTTCTATTTCCAGATATCTTTCCTTTTACTTTTGTGTACTGTTCCCACAACCAATTGCTCAGCCTCTTCAAGTCAGCTTATAGACTTCTCCATCACAATGTCTTTATTTCTATTTTTAAAGTCATCAACAATTTTAATCATGTCTGTATTTATATATGTGCTAAGAAAACCCTGTCAAGACAGAAAAACAATATGAGAAAAATAGTGACTTTATTCTTTTTACAGTGGGACTTGTATATATTTTTTTTGTGTTTGAGTATTAATTTATGAAGAGGATATTATTTTGCTTTGAGGAGTGCAAAGCAACCTTGCTTTTCGTAGTCTACAAATTGATGTATCTAGGCTCTAGTTATACAATATATAACAATAATGTGACATTAAGAGAGAATACGTTCTAGGATCACTTGTGAGGTCCAGTGTCACTCACTAAATGAAAGTGATTCGAGTCTGTTAAACAGGTTGACATATGAGAGCTAACTTTCTCCACTTTACTAATTTTTAGGAAAGAAAGATGCCAAGAGACAAGAAAAGATTTTTCCACAATACAGAACAATGTGGAGACGATTATACAAACCACTGAGTGATTTTTATTTTAATCCCTCTCTGCTATTTCTATCCCTCCACTGGAGCCTTACAGACAAGTTACAACAAATGACATGACCAGCAATCTGTGGAAAATGCAATCAAATATTTTCCTATTTTTGCTTGGAAGAACATTAGGCCACCAGGAAGAATGAAACTGAAGGATAGGAGAGTAATTTTTATCCATTTGCATATATACATTTTTTTTTTGTATACCTGGAGATTAAGAAACAACTGATGTGGTGCAAATTAGGAAAAGTGAGCATCATAAAAACTGCTACCATATGTGGATATGTATCCCCAAAGCACATGGTTCATCACTTGTTTACTCTAGTTTAAATTTGCCATAAATTTGAGTTGAAAAATTTCATAGGAAATTTTTCAAAAAAAAATTGATAGGAAATTTCAAGGTGGCACACATGCACAGGCTAAGTGGCCCTAGGGAGTGAGGTGAGCAGCACTCACCTCTGCTACATCGTGACTTGGGTGGGTGACACAGGCACTTCACCAAGCCTGGCCTCACAGCCAGGCTCACAGCATTCCTGAAGTGCACATGGAGCATGGACCTTCTCTGGAGAGTAGCAGCTGCATTCACTTCTGCAGAAATGCAGGGCCAGAGGAAAGGTGTCCCTTTCCTCTTTACTCAGCCAAGCAGCTTCCAGCTCAGACATTTTGCAGTTTAGGTAGGAAGTGAGAAACTTATTGTCAGTCTTTTTCCCTGCTTAGTATTTATACCTCTGCCTTTCTCCTGCTCCAGTTTTCTGGTGAGGGAAGAGCCCCAGCAGTTTGCCTTTTCATGGATGTTTCCTGCTATTGCGCCCTAACCAAAGTACAAAAAGATGTGGGATTCCTGGAACCAAATGGAGGCAATTTAGAAAGCTGGACTACGAGATGAGTGAAAGGTTGCTGATAAAAAGAGATCAGCTTTCAAATTCTTATACCATGAGTTGTTTCTGCATTTCACACTGCGTGGTGATTAGAAAATCGGAAACAAGCTGGTGAGGACCAGAACCTGATTTGCTTCACACCGAAGCAGAGGACACTCAGAACCTGAACATCAAGTGATCTTTGTCTCCTGTTCTCGCTTGCCACAAGTCTTGCATTCCTTTTCATGTACTCAAACAGCTACACATGAAAGCCAAACTTTGCACTCAAGCAGACTAAAATGTGTATGAATTTATTGCAGGTGAGTTTGAAACCCAGCACAGATCCCTTTCTGGGCGAGTGCATGTACCCTACTAGCATGTAGGGTAGTGTATCCAGTCAGAGACCACCACTGATATCTACTCTTCAGCGAATATGAGCCTGCTCAGCTAAACCTCCAAAATGTCAGGAATGGACCTAAACTGTGATTTTAGATTGAAAGAGGCTTCTTCTCCTTGAGAAACTACTTCTGCATACAGAGGTAGGCATGGAGTATTACCTATTGACTAGCTTTACGCAGCTCCTTTATGATTGCAAAATAGTTTTCTAGATCATCTTTCTCAGGCTGTATTGAATCTTTTCAGAAGAGTCTGAGAAGGTGCTTGAGTCAGAATCTGTGAGCCACTCGGTTAAAACAAGCGGTCTCTATCTGGCATAAGGTAAGATCAGTAGGGTCAGGTCGTCATGTTCACAGAATCACAGAATATTCCGAATTGGAAAGGATCTATTCCTCAGTGATCCTCAGGGATCATTGAGTGAGTCCAACTTTCAGCCCTGCTCGAGACATCCAGAAAGTCACACCATGTGCCTGAGAGCACTGTCCAAATGTCTTGAACTCTGTCAGGCTTGGTGCTGTGATCACTTTCCTGGGAAGCCTCTTCCAATGCCCAACCACCCTCTGGTAAAGAATCTTTCCTGATATCCAACCTAAACCTTCTCTGACAGAGCTTCAGGCCATTCAATATGATCCTGTCACTGGTCACCAGAAAGAGATCAGCATCTGCCTCTTCTCTTCCCCCCATGATGAAGTTGTAACTGCCCTGAGGTGTCCTCTCAATCTCCTCCAGGCTGAACAGACCAAGTGACCTCAGCTGCTCCTCATACAGCTTCCCCTCAAGGTCCTTCACCATCTTTGTTTCCCTCCTTAGAACACCCTCTAACAACTTTATATCTTTCTGACATTGTAACACCCAAAACTGCCCCCAGCATTCGAGGTGAGGCTGCTCTGATGCAGAATAGAGCTGGACAATCCTTTCCCTTGCCCAGCTGGCCATGCTGTGCCTCATGCACCCCAGCACATGACTGACCCTCCTGGATCCAGGGCACTGCTGACTCAGGTTCAACTTGCCATTGACAAGGACCTTGCTGGTCACAGGTGTTATATAGGTACTAACCAGCATTGCACTGGTGCTTGACATTCCTGTAAACAACTGTGTCTCCTTCTTTCTATCTTTGCAGCACTGACACCTCAAGGGATGCAAGAACAAATTTCCTGGAGGGGACAAACACTCAAATAATACTGGGATTCATGTCAACCACAATTACTTCATGTATATGTGTGTATATGTATACATATATATACAATATATATATGTGTGTGTATGTATGTCCAGTGACTCCTCAGTCTACTAATTCTGATTGCAGCAGAGTTCTAGTACTCGGTATAGTCTGCTGCACCATTCATAACTGAGTTAAAGGAAAATTAAAATCTTTTTTCCTTTATCAGCTTGATAATAATACAGGGTTTAATTGACCTCTCTGCAGTAGAATTTCTAATTCTGAAATAAAAAGTGAAAAGTCAGTGATCTTAAATGTTCTGTTAATAGATCTTAATGAATCACCCTGAAATAACTGGCTCAAACAAGTCAGAATGCTGTCAGCCAGCTCAGTTTGCCAAGAATCCATTTCTCTTCTAGGAGATAAATGAGGTTCCTCAGTGTGGAGAATGCAGAGTGCTAGTGTTATGCCCTTTTATTTCAGAGTTGATTTATTCCAGTTGTAATGAAAGGTCACAAATTTCAGTGTTCCTTTTTTTGCTTCCTTCAATTCTTTCAAATGAAATTTTCTTGAGTAAGGGTAATGCAACATCTGAGAGTACACTTTGTGTCAATCAGTTCTCCTACAATTATCTTTGTGATTCCAATGACCATTATTAATATATATTTTAATTTTTGTCATTAATATCTATATTCTAAAGTCCCACCTAATGTCTAGTGAGTTAATACAAAACTTCTGGATCACTTTAGGGTATTTTGAATCAATCCCTGTGTTATCTATCACCCCTAATGTTTTTCAACATGCCCCTTGTATGTTGACCTTATCATGTCAATGAATTCCTAGGGAAAAAGAGTCAATAAGTGTCTATCTGCCAGCCAGGTGTCATTGGCTGGTATGACATTGCATTCTGCAAATGCCACTTGGTCTTAACTTTGGAACAAAATCAAATTCAAATGCTAGTTGATAATTAAAACTTTCAATGTTGGAATGCCACGTAAGGAAGAACTTATTAGGAATGCATAATCACGTTGTGTTCTTTATCCTGAAGAATGGAATTATAGATTGTGATAATGAACATGATAGGAGATAGGTTATAAAACCAACTTCAGAGCTATGAAAGAAAGGAAATCAGAAGGATCATGTAAAATTATTCTACATTACACTCTTATTTAACTTAATAGTGACAAGTAGAAGAAAAGGCTGGGGGTAGGAAATCTCAGAAGTGAAGGACTGATAGAATTTCAAAAAACTGTTTAGTATAAAAAATCTGGACTAAGGCTTAGTGTTGGATAAACCACGTAAGACACAATAGTCTTCAGAACTATGAGGCAAAAGAAGATGCTGTGTGAAAGACATAAGGTGGAAAATTTCCCCTTCCTCTTAAACAAATGTTAATGTTTGCCTAAAGTACATAATCCCCTGATAGGACATTGTCTTCAGGATACCTAGATTCATTCTTATCTGTGATTCCAGATATCTTGAGTCATTTCTTGAGCTGTTTTTTTTTTTTTTTTTTTGAAGTCCATAGAAGGGTGATAATGGAAATTGCAATTACAATGTTTTTAAGCATTGTTTGGTCAAGATATGAGAAGAACACAATAAAAATTAGCCGCTACAGATCTGAAACTGGGAAACCATGACTTTTCTGCACAGGTTGCAGATCCAGTGAATAAGGGAGGAAATAATCAAATGTCACAGATATCTTAAGTATGGTGATAGTACTTGAACAATTTTCCAAAATTAATTTTGAATATTTGAAATTACCTGTTGCTGGGTTTGCTATGTATATCATTAGAAATACATTCTAAAGCTTCACTTCAACATTTCTTTGTTCAGTTAAAGACTGTTCTTTGTGTTCAGTTCACCGACTTTACTCAATTCAGTTCTTCCTCAATTTTACTTAACTTCTGACTTCGAGACTATCTTGTTCCTCCTCAGCTTTTTTTTTTCTTTAGGCTAAAACAGAGAAAAAAAGAGCTTTTTGTCATAAGATACACCATTTGAGTATTTGATCATCCTTGACTTTCTTCTTTCAGACTACCACAAATTAGTCCACCTTTTTGAGGTCTGGCACAGAAATCTTATTGTTCCTAACCAGTGTTGTGTTTGTTCAATATCATTGTAGTCCTTGTTACTATACCAAACAAAGGACAAGTAATAAGACAATTTTCTACGGTCACTTTGTTAGTGAAATTTGTGCAACTCTTGCTAAAAGTCTTTCCCTTTCTCAAATCTTTCAAACAACCCTAAAGTGTACACATAGACTTATTTATTTCTTTAAATTTTATGATGTTCATCGTTCATTTTTGCATTGTCTGAAATAAGGCCCAACTTCTGGCATTGAGTCATCTTCTAGTAGAACAAGGAAAACTTTACAACTTCTTTTGTTCACAATATGCAGAAATCCAAAATCCGTTTCATGCAAGTGAAGTCAAAATCCAGCATTTTTACTGGAACTGTGCCCTTTACTATAATATTCATAGCTTTTTATTATTTTTAATATAATTCCTTCTGTTAGAATTTGGCTTAAAAATGTAAGTTATTTAACAGATATAATTAGGTGGCTAACCATTAACAGTTAATTATCATATTAATAAACAGTTATTACTCCCGTTCTATACTGAACCGTGCCAAAGCAGCATTATTATGCATGCATTGCTCTTAGGCAACATAATTGTCCTTAAAGGAAATCATTACAATTTAAATGAAATTGGGAGCTGCTGGTTAGGGATGGCTGTAGGGCATGCACAGTACACACTAAGCAAGGAACTGTAATTTCCCCAAATCACATCTTTTCAGTAATTTCACATCACATGGTTAGCTGGGTTTAGTTAAGAGGAAAACAGTTTATTTTTGTCTTGCAATTTTACAAGGGCAATATTTAACCAAGGACAAACCAGTCCCTAGAAGGAAGGTAATGCAGAGTCACTGCATCTTAGATTTTAATATGGGTTAGTAAACTATTACCATGACCACTCTGACCATGATTTAAAACTTATTGTATTTCAGACTATATTTCTAAGGAATGGATTTGCTGTGGCACTAGCACATGCTGCCCAAGCAATGTGAAGCATAGAATGAAGGCTGGAAGCACCCCAAATAGCATCCAATGTAAAATATATGTCCGTACAGAAATAACTGTCTCTTTTTGCTGACTTGATTTTTGCTTGCTTTTGCATGTTCTTTGTGTCTAAAAGATACACTAAGGACGTTTTCTCCTCTATGACATTTTTTTGTCATATGAAGGTTAATTGTTTGACTTAATCTCTTTGACATCTGTTAAAATACAAGGAATTTGAGCATTAGTTCTGGTATTTTCTTAGACTGATAACTAATTAATGTTTTACACTGCCATAAACATTTCCTTAGTTTAAGTAAATGACTCACATTACAAAAAGGTTATATCATGTGTGGGTGCTAAGGGTTTTTCAGATGAATTAGTCAAAAACTCAATATTAACTTTATTAATAAGCATTATTTGATAAATGTGACACATAGCAAGGAACGTGGCTCATAAAGTGCTATAACAGAAAACAATCCGTAGCCTGTAAGAAGCAAGGCATTAAAACTTCTGGTTTGTTTGGTTTTTTGTTTTGCAAAATGAATGTCAAAATAGCGAAGAAAATTCCTCTAACCCATATTAACAACAAAAGTCTACCTTATGTTTGATTTTTCATACAGTTTGAATCCTTTTCCTTTCAAATATATTAGGCTAAATTAGAAGTGACTCATCAGTACCCAGTTGAATTGTGTCAATATAAAAACAGAGCAGTGATAACGATCAAGACCAATACACACAAATTGAAACCAAGCATCTTTGAAAAGAAACTCTTTGTCCTGTCTTTAATATGAGCTTTTAAAGGTGAAATTCTTCCTTCCTTGTCCCCAATGTCAACCTGGAATAGTCATTGAGTCCTTGACATAAACACATTCTGACCTCCTTTCTGCAGAGGCTGCTACTATCTGCATCACAAGAATAAGGTCATGTGACTTTCTCAATCCATACTTACATTGATTTTAAGAAACATTAAAAATAACTTTTTTTAATATTGAGAGCTTCTATCAGTGGCATTCATTATTTTCAGCTTTGTTGGCATTTGAAGCCTGTAATTTACTGCTAGAATGTGAATGTGTAACCTTACACACCAGTCTCGCCATTCCTGGGTTTTACCTTGCGCAATTGGATTGCTTGTAAAGGAAGGTCATCAAGGCTGTCAGGGAGGGGTTATGGCATTGCCATAGTTGGCATGAAGTAGGGAGCAAAAACTTGTGATTAGACATGTGCTACTGCCAAAAAAGGCAGCTGAACTGAGTTCAGCTCACTGCTCTGAAATAGACAATAGGCTCCTGGCTGTAGAGTTGCAATCGCTCTGATACTCATTGTGCTACCAAAATGCTTTAGGGACTTCTAGAGAATATGAGCAGTTCACAGCACATGTTCTTAGGCCTTTTGGCTACCACATCCCCATTTAATTACAAAAATCCAGGCTTGGTGATAATTTCCAGATTTGTTTGCATCAAATTTGAAGATAAATCAAAGAGCTGGGCAGTAAAATCTGGTCATGTAACTAAATATCGCTAGAGCTACTTGATGGGATTTGATCCAAGATTTTATTCCAGAAGGAATACCACATTTTAATCTCACTCCTTAGGAGCATTTATGGCTCATGCGCATCTGTTTATGGTCTCCCACTTGATGTTATAATAATGTCATTAGACTGAATGAGATGGCAGTACTAGAAAACAATGTTCAGAAAAGTTGGGAATGCTTCGTTTGAAGCCAGAAAACTCTATATAGGGAACCTTGGCAAATAAGAAGCATAATTTAGCTTGATCCTCTGGAAGGACAAGAGGTCATCTTGTGAAAAATGCAGGCTATCAATACTGTCCAATGAGCTATAGGAGATACAAGGAAGGATGGGTGACGAATAATGGCTGAATAGGAAAAGCTTTTCATGATAATGAGAGAATATCTATTGTCAAAACATCCTGAGGTGGCAATGTTAACAAATAACATTGGTCTATTATTTGCCATTATGGATCAATCTTCCCTTCCCATTATTTTCACTTCCAGGTCAGTTTTTACATTTGGTATTTCCTGTTCTTTCTAAAGTGGAAATTATTACCAAAGATACAGTACTTCTTATCAGACCTAGTCAGTTAAGATAATTTCCCCCAGTTTTCCAGATAGAGCTTGACCTAACATTTCTATTTGATTTACAGGAAATACACCTAACTAAATAACCATACAAGAAGTAGTTTATAAGCAACAACCCCTAACAAAAAGTAGCATTAGTAGAAGGGGAAGCATTTGTGTGGAATAGCATATCCCTTTTTCTCTGGGGGAATCTTGCAGTGCTTCTTGTTTCCTGTAATAGTGCATCACAGTCATATTTGGAACAGTATTACCAGTCTTTCATAGGAGCACCTGTATGAAGATTGTACATTATAAATTATCCTTGGTTTTGGTATTACTGATACAGAGGTTTTTTTCTTCTCTACAAAAATGAGTCAAAGGATCACCTCAGTAATCAATAATGACTGTTATTAGACGATTTCCAAAAATCTGAGTGTGAATATACTTAACTGGTTTTAGTGAATGTAAGTTTAGACTAAGCTGTACCAGTCAGCAAACTGTACAGATATCTTTCTTTTAACCCCAAGAGTTATTAAAGAAAAATACTACCAACAACAAAACTAATTTACCTTTAATCAGATGAATGCTATGGGACACTGTATGCACAAATCATCTGTGACTTTTCTGAAGAGGTATAAAAGGTAGCGTATCATATTAATTCTGAATCCTAGTGATGATTGACTGCAAATATAATGGATTTTCTTCCTTTAAATGTCATCAGGAACACTTAATTTCTTTGAGAAGTAGACATCCTTAATCTAAGTCTAAGCAATACTTCTCTTAAGCCTTCTTTTTTTCTGCACTTGTATTTGCATAATTTTCCTATAAGAAATTAAAATTATAATATTGATAATATTTATTTAATACTAATTGAATTTTAGAATGCTTTTATTTTGCAATCTAATAATTTCTTTTACATTTAAAGTTTTCTGTCCAGCTAATACTATAATACTTAGTAGCTTATTCTGCAACAAAATTTCTGTGCAAAAGTCTGATTTTTCTAGTTCTTTAATTTTAGAATCCTAAAAACTATTCTTCTTTTTAGATAGTTGAATTTCTACTGTATCTGAAGGGAGCTAAGTAGTGGGTATTTGTGTCAATCCTAAACATCAAAGCTCTTAGTAGATTTCTAAAAAAAGTATTTCAATTTTTCTTTCTAAAAGGTGAGAAAGCAGGAAAAGAGGAGAGAGAAACTTTGTATGCCAATGTAGCTGAGACCCGTCCACAGGATCAGAAGGCAGTTGATTGAAATCTAGTTTCAAACTCCACTAGGACTTAATTGTGAGAGACAGAACTATGCACCTGCTGTGAGAAAGGATTGATGGGGCAGGGGGAGGTCTCACACCTGTTACCTGGTAGAAACTGTCCTCAGACAAAAACTTGTTGCCAATGGGGCTTTTCTGTGGAGAACTGACTATATATAATAATCATTTATGTTGTAGAACTAATCATATACAATGCTGCAACATATTAACTATCACCATTAAAATACATCACACTCTGAATGAAAACAGTGGAACCTTTTGGATTTGAAAATTGCATGAATTAGTTTAGTTAATACTTAGAAATGTATTTGGTGTCCAGTGAATACCATACACTTTTAACTCCTATATTGTTACTAGTGTTTTGCTACGCTTGGAGGAGCAGGGTGCGGTGCTGGTAAAAGCACATGCCATGGAAGCAGTGGAGAATAAGCAAGGAGAATGCACCAAAGGGGAGGAGACAGGATTACAAAAACAATTTCTGCATGGTATAGAAACTAAGGAAACATGGAAACTAAGAAGTTAACCTGAGAAACCAGAACAAGAAAGTGCATTCCAACACATCCCTGTTACAAGAAACATAAGACAAAACCTTCAAAATTAAATTATGCATTTATGAAGATTTCCTTTCCTTCCTTTCCTTCCTTTCCTTCCTTTCCTTCCTTTCCTTCCTTTCCTTCCTTTCCTTCCTTTCCTTCCTTTCCTTCCTTTCCTTCCTTTCCTTCCTTTCCTTCCTTTCCTTCCTTTCCTTCCTTTCCTTCCTTTCCTTCCTTTCCTTCCTTTCCTTCCTTTCCTTCCTTTCCTTCCTGAGCAGCTGGAGGAAATCAACCCACTGTATGCTTGAATGACTCTCTGGGCAATACAAATGAGTCATCAATGAGTTTAGTGTGCAGCAGGAGAAAGATGATACCAGAACAAAATGTTCCGGTGTGTATTTGTGTAGTGTCTAGCATAATGCTCCTGACTGAGGCCTCTGGGCATTCCAGTGATGTAAATATTAACTAATAATAATAAAAGGACAAGCACTTTATTTGCATCCATGTTGCCATCTGTTGTGTAGACTGAATCAATATCAAGTATATGTTCAGCTTCATTTACTTTTCTCTAAGCAGTACACTTCATTTGCTGCAAAAATCCTGACAGTTTGAAAAGCTCCCAGTAAATTTTTAGCATTGAAAGACATTGTCACTGTTTTTTAAATCTTCTTGCTAATCAGCAGTAGCTGTAGGCTGGGATTAGAAATAACATATTGATTTAGGGCAACAAAGATGATTGGGGAACAGGACCATGTCTCTAATAAGGAAAGGCTGAGGGAGCTGGGCCTGTTCAGCCTCAAGAAGAGACGACTGAGAGCAGACCTCCTCAATGTCTATCAGTATCTAAAGGGAGGATGTCCAGAGGATGGAGCCAGGCTCTGCCCAGCGTTGCCAAGCAATAGGACAAGAGGCAATGGGCAAAAACTGCTGCACAGGAAGTTCCACCTGAATACAAAGAATTCTTTTCACCGTGTGGGTGATCATGCACTGGAACAGGTTGTTCAGAGAAGTGGTGGAGTCTCCCTTGCTGGAGATATTCAAGAACCATGTGGGCACAGTTCTGTGTGATGTGCTCTAAGATAACCCTGCTTGAGCGGGGGGGTTGGACCAGATGATCCACTGTGGTGCCTTCCAATCTGAAGCATTCTGTGATACAGTTGCTGTGTGCTGCAATTAAAAATATAAATAATGATAATTTTCACAGATGTTCTTTGCAAAGATGCAAGACTACTTACACAGCAAATAGAAGCATTTTTCATAGATGATGTGCCATAACTAATGTAGATTTTGCTTTCTTGTTTTTACAATGTATTAATAAAGTTCAGTGCTCAATAATTAGTAGTGTGTTTGGAAAGACAGAGGAGACCATCAAACTGGCTGTGGCTGTTTGCTAAGCCATTGCCTTTCTCAACAAGTGTCCAAAACTGTTCTCACATTTCTTCAGGTACATGACCTGAATTTTTTCTCCAAATAATAAAGATGCTGATGCTTTGGGATCAGAGGAGCATGACAGACTGTGAATACAACCAATGTACAGGAGGCTAGATTTAAACAGTCTTGGCATTAAACTTGGCTCAGAGAATAGAGATCTACCCCTGGCCACCTAATGTGTAGATATGAGTCACAGAATCAAAGAACGGTATGGGTTGCAAGAGATCTTAAAAATCATCTATTTCCAATTCCTCTGCCATAGCTG
Organism: Geospiza fortis; assembly: GCF_000277835.1. Taxonomy (NCBI): domain Eukaryota; kingdom Metazoa; phylum Chordata; class Aves; order Passeriformes; family Thraupidae; genus Geospiza; species Geospiza fortis. Next base: position 655,934 of record NW_005054433.1, on the reverse strand, counting down.
GAACACCTTCCACCAGACCAGGTTGCTCTGAGCCCCGTCCAACCTTGCCTTGAGCACTTCCAGGGATGACGTATCCACAACTTCTCTGGGCAATCTGTTTCAATACCTCATTGCCTTCTTGAGTATAGAATTTCTACCTAACATCTAATCTAAATCTCTCCTCTCTTAGTTTAAAACCATTCTCTTGTCCTGTCTCTATCTACACATGTAAAATACTGGCCTCCGTGGTCTTAGATTTTTGCACCCATCTATTTCACGTTACTATTACAATATGGATTAAAACATGACTGATGAATACTGGAAAATATTAAATAATGGAAAGAATAATATGTTGCTAGGAAGTTATATGGATCTAGACTTGAAACAAGCGAAGTAACTTCTATTTTAGTATGCCCAAATGTGTGGTCACAGACTGAATAAACTGGAAAGTAATAATAATATTCCAGGACTATGGGACTGGAGAAATATAAATTCAATTATCAGAGTATTCATCAGGTATATGTAAACTCCCATTAAGACATGTGAACAGAAAGTACTGGTATGAATATTGCATATACAAGCAGAAAAACACAGAGTTGGTGTTGGAACCTCTTTCAACAACTCTGGAGTAGCTCGTAAAGTTCTGTCTCTTCAAAGTGTTCACTTTTCAGAGGAGAGTTGATCACAGTGATTATTACTTACTTTATATGATAACATGTTCTAAAATATTGTCAAAGCAGAAAGATCTTTGTAATATTCTGTAAATGAAATCACTGTTGGCTCCAGGCAAAAAAGAAAGTTAGAAATGGGTGGAAATGGTTGAATTTTGTGTGCAATCTCCATTATGAATGGTATATTAAAAATAGACATATTAGAAGGAGTTCTATACCCATGTATATTTTATTTCTTAATGGGAAAGTCAAATTTCTTTTGACTTGTATGTCTAATTTATCTGTTATAGATTTTCCCTCCTACGTGTGTGGTTAGAAATTTTTCTCAAATCATTGGCCAAGTAGGTGCTTTCTAGGACAGCTTCTCATTACTTTCTCATTTAAGGTAGACTCACATAAGGGCAGAGTAGATTTATTGTACTGTAGGGGATGAAATAGGTGAATTAATAGACATTTCATATTATTAATCTGTATGGGGGAAGTACAAAAATTATTCATAATGTCCTGTAAATTAGAGCCCTTTCAATGAAACTCGCTTGGAATACTTTTTACTTGCTTTCATTCTGCTAATGTCTAAAGAAACTGTAAATTGGTGAACTTATTAAGTCAGGAGGCAAGAACATCTAAGTTGTAGTAAGTTTGGATCCTAACTGTATTGTCCTTGGGGTTCCTGGTGTGCAAACTCATGCTAATCAGCTTTCTCCTACCTGCTTTAAAGGAAATTCACAATTGTGTATCTTTACAAATGATGCTCTTTTTTTTTTTGGTACAAGGCTTAAACTGGCATAACTTTCTAACATATGACATATAAGAAATTTCATAGGTTCATACTTCTTAGTCATCTTACCAAACTGAACACAGGCCATGGGACTCTTTGAACTAATTTGTGATTCAGATGGAATAGATGCAAATGAAGGATTTAAGTGACAGTAATTTTTGGTTATTTTCAGCCCCTTGAACCCTTTCACAATGAAAATGCAATGTCCAGAGTTAAACTCTGACAACACAGCTTTCTTCCCTTAGTTAGCTCTCCTGCATTTGCAAGTGTCTGTAAACGACATACTGGAAAATAGGTTCTAAAAGAAAAAATATGCAGTTACATTTTAAAATTTCCACTGAGAAAAGAAAGCATAAAAATAAGCCTGGGAAAAATTAATAATTAAACCAGTACTGGTTTCTGTCCAACAGAACTTAAGGACAAGTCAGTGAGAGTAGGTGTAAGAGAATTTGATTTATCTTCACACGCCTTTTTAAAGCTTGACCTGTAATTACCATGTAAATTCTCTTGAATTTCTCTGGAAAAGGATGAAAAATAGCTATTATCATGCTAGAGATTTTTTTTTCTTTTTTCAGTTCACAGTCAAAACAATTCTAGGTTGAATGAAAGAAAGAAAATTAGCTCAAAACTAAAAGGCTAGATTTTGCTTTCTACTGTTCTTTTACATTGGTATGGGTATGGATCTTACCCACTGGCGACATGAATGATTGCATTTAATTGGAGCATAATTTATTAAATGAATTCTTTTGCCAGAATTTTAAGTGTTCTGGGAAGGTTGTTTTTCTAAGCCCAGAGAAAAGGCAGAAGAATTGGAATTATGTTCACATCTCCAGCCAGAGCAGTTAGCACTAAAAAGCACCTACAGCCCAGACTTTGTAACGGGGTATTTTATGTTTGTTTGCTGCCAAGGTGGCCTATTCTGATGTCACATCTTGACAGCTATCATTTAAGATGGACAAGGGGCAAGGAGCATCTGTTGTTTATAAAATACAGTAACTGCAGTAGGGAATGACTTTGGGGACAGCATGAATAGCAAATATCACTACAGAGATAGCAGAAGGGGAGACCTTGTTTTAGAATAGGTAGTCAGCAGGATAATACTTAAGATACTTTGGGAAAAGGCTGCAGAATATGGCTATGAATCAAACAAAACACAAATCCAAAACAAATGCAATATCATGCTGCTAGCAGGCAAACAGGCATGCAGTATTTGCCTTGTGAATGTTACGAAAAAAATCAGTGGTTTTGAGAAAGTTCACACTTTTCTTTCTCGTTGTAGCCATCACAGGGTATGTCTAAATTTATGATAAGAAAGAAAAGAGGTTTTTGACCAGGTCAAACTGTTTGGATTTCCCACTTGATTAGTATAGATGTTGGTGATTACAATTTGAATAAAGCTCATTAAACAAAAGCTTTAGTGAAACTAGGATAAATACAGGAAATTGTAGGCTTGACTTTCTAGCTTGACCTCAGACCTGCCTCATCACTGTAGGCCTGCACAGAAATTCCTGGGCTATGTCTGACACTTCTTGTTGTATGTGGACCTGATCCTATCCTGGGCTTGCTAATGATTTCCCTTGGATTTGACCTTGGATGTTCCCCATCCCTATAAACTTGTCTGGGGATCTAGACTCTGTGCTAACCATGATTATCACCCCCATTTCTGCTGGTCTAAAACTAGGCATTTCTAAATTTGGAGAGTATGGGTATGTTAAAAAAAAAAAAGAAAAAAGGAAAAGATGTTAAGAATTCTACTGCAGTGATAACCTGCCTGCAAGACTCTCAAGAGAAGATATTGAAGTGATAAGGATAAAATAAAAGACATGAAAGGAAAGGGGAACCAAGTCTCAGCACTTCAAAGTTGTGAGTAGACCTACAAAAAGGAAACTGAGCAACAGTTAGAGCCCTTGTCAGCACATCACGTGGCAGCAGCAGCTGCCTTCTGTCAAAACAATGGAGGCTTTCCAATGAAAGGCTTTCCAATGAAAGCCTCAGCCCCTTGCCCTTTTACTACCCTTGTGTCCATCAGTTGCACATATTCATACTTAGATTTTCAATGAATCTGTTGCTGAATTTGGAATTTGAGGAAAATAAATTTTGAGTCCTCTGTACAGATGCTGTTAAAGAAAAATTATGCCTAAGGCATTAGCTTTAACAAAAAAGGAGGGCTTTGCATGAGCCATTTCTCCTTCATGGTCAAGCACAGTTGTAGCAGTTGGATAAATTAAACCTTGTTTACGCTTGAATGAATCCATGTGCAAGACAAATGAGTTATCAATGGGTTCAGCATGATGCAAAAGAATCATAGGATTGAAAAGTAGTAGATTCTGGTAAACACTGTAACATCTCAATAGTCTTCTATGGAGAGCCTCATCACGATAATAAAATAATGGCTGGTTTTATTATTCCTTTTGGAGAAAGCATATGCAAAAATGCAGTAAAGCATTTTGAAATGAGAAGAGGGAGAGCTTAGGAGAGCTCTGCCAAAGGCCTGTCACATTTGCTAGTAAAAATACAGGCCACATTGCACCTCTTAAACTACTGTTGCATGGACTCCTGGGCAAGGGGTGAGGCTGACCTCTATGCTGCTATAGATAGCTTTATACAAGTAAGGTTGCTCAGTGTGTATCGATCTGAGTGTGTTAGAGCAAAAGAAGGAAAATAAAGAGACATCAGAACTTATGCCAGCACATTAAAAACTTTCCAGAGGAAACTGGCTCAAGAAATTATTATCAGACCTGTTTCTTTTAATATTGGTATGAAGGAGGGTTTTTTTGATGCATGGGCAGAATTAGGTTAAAATTTTTTGTTGATTCAATTTCCCATTCTGGAAGACTGCCCTACAAAACAGAATATAGCTATTAAATATCTTCTAGTTGTACTTACAATACTTGCAGACATTCCAGCGAACACTTTCTACTAAAAGTCTATTTACTGCTCAGACAGCAAATATATGAGAGAGTAAATGATGAATTTTTTATCTAAGGTATTTGAACCAGACACATGACTTCATTTACATTTACCAATTCATTGAATTAAAATTTTGTCAAAAAAAAAAATTACTGCTTTTGAATAAACAGTTCAAATGAAGAATTTAAAATCCATGCAATTGAGAGAATATGTGGTGAACAGTCACAGGGAATCAATATAGCTGAGAAAGTATTAAGCTACTCGTGAGCATTTGTTAAATGGTAAAGAGGCTAATTGTTATTAAATTGTTCACTGTTAATCATTTGTTCTTCTACACTCCCCAAATCACTCTTATTTTGATCTGATTATGTAGTGCCAACTACAATTATTTAATTTTAGTGAGAAGAATTGAAATAACAGTGATGTCAACTTACAAATAGGAATTTTATGTTGCTTCAGGCATGGCCAGGAAGAAGAGACCATCTCCATTTAGCACAAAGATGTAGAGACCATACAGCATTAAAAAAAAAAAAACCAACCAAAAACGGAAAAAAAACCAAACAAACAACCCAGAAAGAAAAAAATAAAACTAGATTTTTTTTTCATTGTGAAGGTAATTTTCTACCTAAATTCTTAAAGAATGGATGGAAAGAAAGTTTGAATATACATTGGCAAGACAAGTAGAAAAAACATAGTTATAACATCATGAAATATTAGAAGGTTAAAAAACAAATCCAGAAAGCTCTCTTACATTGGTATAAAACATTGTAAATTATAATAGTCACTATTTTCTTGCATTTCTAGTCCCTTCTCGACTTTGATACTCTCTCTGAAAGGATAAAACTTTGCCTTGTGTTATCATGGAGAAGAATTCACTTAGTATTTAAGTAAGACTGAACCAAGATGAAATGGATACGCATTGAAAGGATAATAAGCTATTACCTATTCCAAGTACATTTTCCTCAGATACACAGGGGAATACATGCTCCTAAATTTCTCTTAGCTTGAATGTTTCCTCTCTGCCCACTGTGAGTGCATCTCTGGTGTTAATCAGTTTCAACTCCAAGCTCCCCCTGGTGAGGTTGGAACCCTGAGGTTCTCTGCCACTGCAGATTGCATGAATGGTAATTCATGCTAAAACTCACAATGCTTCAAGCAGCTAACCTGCAAACATATACAGATCTTTTTTTAATGCTGTGGTAGACGAGAGTCGAGCAGGTTTGTTTCCTCCCTTCAATATTATCCCAACCTCATACATGCCTTAACTATACACCTCTGGGCATGCAATCCATTGCCTTGATTTCATGCCACCAGAAGATCATTTTGCTGACCTTCAGAAGAGCCCTCACATTATTGACTTTGCTCTGTGGGGAAAGAAATAAAAAAAGGAACCAAATCAACATCTGTCTTTACACCTTGCCCATATGAGTTTCAGTAGTGAGTAGTCCATCGCTGATTTCTATGTATTTTGGATAAAGCCATTCTGCTATTTGTGAACTGAATAACCCAGGAGAGATTCTCACATTCAGGATGGGTGCATGCCCTTGTATCCCTGGATTTTTCATCCTGTTGTGGATGAAGATAAGTCAATGGTTAGAAAAGCTTCTGTGCTCTTCATTAGGTCCTCTCTCATGGATAACTGTGGACAAGGACTATGAATTTTATTACAGACTTTACCTATTCTGGAGAGAAGAGTTTGTGCAAACCTTCTGCTTTTTATAACCTTTCTGTTATAATTGTCAACTAATTTTTTCAGTAACTGAAGCCTTTTCAAGTAATCGGTTACCAAGTAATGCTATCTTTCACACACAAACTTTAAAGAAAATTATTCTGGATTTCATGTATCTCTTTGTTGAACATTATCCCGTTTAAGTCATCAAATTTTAATGACTCTTGTTGTCTGCTCTGTGATAAAAGCAAGAATTTCTCATAACACCATCTATGAGATTTAGCTCAGTGCTGAGCTGAAAGTCAGAAGAAGACATGTAAGGCCCAGGTTCAAAGTGGTGCTTGTAACCTGACACTGAATATGAAACATGGCCCATAAACTGTAAAGAGGCCGATTTCTTAACATCCTCATATATTTAATATCCATGTAATGCTTTCTGCTGGAAGATATACAATTTTATTTTGCAGATCAACTGTATAAAATTAACATTTAAAACTCAGGAGTGGGTCATTCACTTGTGACCATTTTGAATTTTCTGAACACTTGTATAATTTTTTTCTTTATGATTCTTATAAAAAGTCTTTAACTAGCTATTCCCTTCTAATAGTTGAAGTTTGCGGTTCAATCTGTCACCTGTTGAATAGGCAAGTGTGTCTGGGGCAACAACAGGCATCTCATTAAGGAGATTAAATGAAGAATTAGAAATAACCTTTAAAGAAAGAAAGGCAAGTTTAATATCTTTCTTTCCCTCTGCTCCCCATGACTATAATTCATACTTCTTTCCTTAAGGTACCAGTCAGTATTTTATGAGAGGTGCTTTGACAGAAAGGTATCATGTATCAGGTCACCTTTGTTTTCTTCCCATTGCACTTCCTTTTCACCCACTCTCTGCTCTCTATGGCTCAATTAAAATTTATAAGACTCAGCTGTATCGAGAGAAGGCAAACCAGAAGCAACTTTCATTTGTAATTTCTGTAAGATATTATGTATTCTGAAAACTGTAAGTGGAAGTGTGTGCTGCTGTGAAGGTTTGCCCCTCATTTAGAGTATGACAAGCTTCCTGTCAGAAGCATAGTCCAACAATCACTGAAATAAACGAGAATGTTATTTTTTATTTAACCAAGTGCATGTTCAGACTTCAGCAATGAAATGTAGAGCACCACTGTTCTGTGTCTGCTCATAGAAATGCTTTTTAATCAGCACTGATCTCCAGCTACCTTCTCATCCTTCTTCAGATGTAGAATTTCACATTGCTCAGAGTATCACTGTCAGATTCTTTCCTCAGATTCAACTCTAGTTCAAGCACTTCATCAAAGCCTCAAACCTTTGAATTTAGAGTTTTCTTCAGAAGCATGGTGCAGTTGCAGTGATAGGACTGAAAACTTGGGCAAAGGTATTTTCTGGGTATTAGAGATGAAATGTGTAACCTGTCTAACCTGCTATCCTCTGGAGGTCAAAGAGTAGGGTCATAGGATGGAAAAGGCCTGGAAATGATCTAGTTCAAATCCTACGAACTGTAAGTAAGTGTCCTGTACAGGGTCTACAGAACATCTATTTTATATGACCTTGTATATCACAGACCACATAACACTTTCTACCATCCTGGGGCAAACTGGAGGTTTATGGTAAAGGATTAAAACTCAAAACTCTCAACTATACTTCAGAAAGAAATCAGAATCTCTGTCTTTTTCCAGGATTCCTGCAGCCACAGGATATCTGAGAGACAAAATCTTCACTGTGGCCTTTTACCCATATATAACCTACACCTAGCATTTATAATACACAAGTTCCTCAATTAATATTTGTCTTTGTCTTGTTATTTAGACAGTGTACTAGGAATGTACTGCCTTTGGATAGGGAAAGAAGTTTCCTGCACAGGAAAAATTACTTAATGCCTCCCAAATGTGTAAGAAAAGTGAAAAACAGTAGCCCATTTGAGGCAGGGCTTATGTCTTAGTGGCTTATTAGAACTCTGAATGGAAAGCTGTCCGTTCTGCATTTTTCACTTTCACACAATGTACAGACACAAAAACTTCATTAAATTGAAATGGAACTTATTAAACTTCTCATGCCAAACAAGGTAAAGGATTTAATAATGTTTTTAATGTCTATCAAATATATACTATTATAAAGAATCACAGTTTCTATTTTTAACATTCAGTGCCATTTGAATGTTTTTGCAGGAGGGGATTTTAAAAGAACAGTAGGGCTATTTTTCTCTGTAAGCTTAAAAAATAAAATCTGTGTACTGCACATCTCAGTTATTAAGTGAATCTGTCATTCTAAATTGATTTGAGATGGATTCGGATTCTTTTTGCTAGTCCTTTGACAGGAGACAGTAATAACACAGTAATTGTTTGAAGAAATATGAGTAATATATGTCATATTGATTTAGGAAACCGTTAAAGAACACAGAAACTTTTTTAAAGTGATTTTCACGCTTGTATGTAGGGCAAGCCCTTAACTGAAAATATGATTGACAGCTGATTAACAAGGAATATCACTACCTTGGTATTAAAATGGCTAAGCTACAAGGGTCAGACAACTTATTGAATTAGAAAAATAATTTTAAATAGGACTTAAAATCTCTGCACGAAATTCTTTTGTGCTACAAGAAACTTGTAGACTAAATTAGCTGGTTAATATTGATTCCTCCAGTAGTCTATTAAGCGTAGACAGCTCTAACTATGTTCAAATATTGATATGCCGTCATTTGCACATGAAGAGGAAGAGTAGGTTGGCAAAATTTACCCAAAGCACCTCTAACTTACAAAAATCTGTAATTATAGGAGGATCTCTAGACCTCAAGATTTTTATCCTAACAAGAAAAATAGCATCTTAAATTCATTTAAGAGCTCCTTCTCTATGATGTATAAAATATACCAGTTTGGGTTGGAATACAACTATGGGATAAATTCTGCTAAAAAGAAAGCAATTGGCTCTCTAATGCTTCCTGACTTAATCTTCATATATAATCTATTCATCATACACTGCAATACAGTGCTAAATCATCTAAGAATAAATTTTCATTGTAAGAGGAGCATCACTGTAGTTAGATCATTATGTATTTCCAAGAAAATGTAATACTCTAGAGAGAAGGAAATATTTTAGCTTTCTTGTCTTCAGTTTCTTTGAGCTATCTTGTTTTCTCTCTCTTTGTTGAACCTTCAACTTTTAAGCTCTCATTCAGAAAAAAAGCCTCTGAATTGCTAAGTTTAAGCATACATGTAAAGATTATGAGACTTAAAGTTGTATTTTTTGAACCTGGTTAATTATTTTACTAAACAGCAATTATTTTTACAAGAACATACAGAACTTTCTATGCTTGCTGTCCTTGGCATGAAAGTCACTGATTATACCTCTTTTTAATCTCTGTGACAGTATCAGTCTTCTGCAACATGGATGGTCAGACCTATATCAGCTATTCTCCAGGAAGCAGGATTTAAAAAAAGTCACGTGAATAACAAACACACCTGTTAGACTCTCCATGTTTTAGTTTCTGCCTCTGAGTGTGGGCGGCAATACTCTTACCTAATTTAAATCACTAAGAAATTGTGTATTTGGTTTAAACATGGCATCTGTGTGGAATTCAATTCCCAAAGCATTAAGTCTAGTGACATTTTAAGAATTTTGGTATGCCCTGTGGTATGCTTTCAGCAGCAGCTCCAAAGGGGTCTCCTTAGCTGTGCTTGCCAACCCAATCTTCATGTCTCATGTCCTACAACACTTGAAACAGAGAATCCCTAGTCTGAGGAAACTGAAGTTTGTCTTGGCATCTCCAAAGGGGATAATTCGCTTTCTCGAGGTGTTCTCTGTTTTCATGGGATAATTCCAGTTTGGGACTACTGCTTTGGAAATGGTGACTAAATTTTAGGTGGCTAAAATTAGGAGAAATAATTTTCCTTCCATGCCTTGCATACACCTGGGTTAATAATCAATCTCTACTCTGAGACATAATTATATGTTCTATATAATTATATATTCTAATATAACTGAAAATTGTATGAAATACAATATGCTAAAACCTTCAGTAAGGTATATAAAATATTAATGTGAAGAATTGTGTGCATAATACTATAATCCTTTATTTGAATGCAAGCTGGAGGTAAATTTTAGTCTTCAACTTCTAATGGCTATATTTCGTTGCCCAGTTTACAGGCTTATAAATATGGCACTTGCTCTGTGTTTCTCAGCCTCCTTTAAGTAAAATGTGAAAAATTAAAGTGAAAGATTTATATCAGAAATTATATCAATTACCTGTGATAATAATGTAATTCTTACATACTTATGTTCTCAGAACTTTAGAGAGAATATTTCATAAGAGAGAATATTTCATAATAACTTTATATTGTTGTATTCTTTTTTCTAGGGAAAGAAGAATAGAACACTATAAAGTTGTATTTTTCTTTTTGCTTAAACTTGCTGCATTTTTCCAGTACTTTATGGTACCTATATTTTAATATTATTTTTTGTAGTAATACAGCATGGTGGTTAACCACTTACTACATGATCATGACCTAAAATTCAAGGTCAATACATGGCATTTCAGATACACCTGAAAGGTTCCAGAAGAGTAAAAAAAGGAATAAATGTAGGTGTTGATACTTTGCATAGGAATGTTAGAGTTTCTGATTTCTAGATTTTTAAATTTTATTTTAAAATGCTACACTTTCCTGACTTTCAATTTGCTTATTTCTTGCAGAATGTTCTAATGAAATCTTTTTTCTAAACTAATAGAGACATATCTGAAAATTTGTATCAATGGATTTTAAGGGATTTTGTTTCTTTTTTTTTTTTTTTTTAGTAAGGGAAAACTTAATCTTGTATCTCTGTTAATTCCCAGTTCCATCTCCAACTCATCTACCAGCAGGTAAATGCAGAGACAGCCTGCTTTTGCTGAGTATCTGGTAAACAAAAAGCTCTCACAGCAGCCCAACTTCTGAGAACCTTTTAAGCTTTTGATTCTTCCCTAGCATTGGTAAATCTGTCTAGTCCTGTAAAAATCATAAACTCCTCAGTCCTCAGTGAAGACAGAAGAATAAACCACATTTGTTTTTTCTACAACATGCTGTTTTGGGGATATGCTGTTCTGAAATACATTAAGATAATGTAAAATGCAAATTACTACTGATTTTCCAGCATTTTCACAAATGCCTTCTCCAATTACCCTCAAACTTTCTAGGGGGAAAAAAAAAGAAGTCATCTTCTTTTAGCATACCACACAAGAGAAATTTCTAATAGAACAGTCTGAAGTTAAAATTAGATGTAAGGGCTTAATTGAGTTTATAATGGAAGGTATTACAACCTTAACCATGGAATGACTACCACAGCTCCATAATGCCATCTATTTCAGAAAATCAAAAAGCTTTAGAGACAGACTGCCTGAGAGATTATTTGGGAATGGAGAGCAAAACAACTAGCCAAGAAAGGTCTGTGTTTATTGCCATGCTGATATTGTCATATATTGTATATTAGGGAAAAAACCTCACGTGACTAACTAAACATTGCAAACATTCGTGTTGAAAATCTAGAAAGCCAAGTACTTTGGGGACTGTGTTTACTGAAGTCAGAAGAGCAATTCTGGGTTTTCAATTACATAACATATGAAAAAGTGTTATAAGAATCAAACATTAATTCACATATTAAGACAGTAATTTTTCAGCTTTTGGCTAAGGTACCACAACTTTTCTTACCTGGGTCAGCTCCATATCAATCACACTTATGGTTTGTAACACATCTGAATGTCTTGGACAAAAATTTACCTGTGGGAGTAAATAGCTTTCCTCCTACACTTTTATGCCTCAAGTTTGGCCTTAACAGACCATTTTTATGCAGTTAATGAGGCTTGCATTAATTTCACTTAAATTTAGGTATTTAACTTAAGCGACAAAATTGTGATTGGCACTGCTATAGGTCATTCAAGTCTCCACTGACTGTGCGAGGAACTGGCAGCAATAGTGCTTGGCTCAGTACCTAAAACCATCTGGGATAAATATTATTCAGTGTGGTCAGTCCTCCCAAGTCAGGTGACGCATGAATAGGAAGAAAGCGATGTTGACTTCAGTCCCAGTGCGGTATCCAAGACAGATCTGTCTTATAAATAGAATTACCTTTTGCTGCTGGATTAAACCAGCCTAGATTTACTAGATTTATCCCACTGATGAGCTGAGTTGCACAGGTATGTTTCTGAAAGCATCTCTTTCTCTTAGCATCTCTCAGTTACTGGCCAATGGACACTGTGCTTCTTTCTCAGTTTTAAACTAAATCTTAAGTCATATGCAATTTTGGTTTTGTTTCCTCTTCCATATTTTTAAGATGGGTGGAACTGAGGACAGCGGAAGTCTGTGGAATTTTAGGAAATTGTGGAGTAGCAATCAGTGGATAGACTTCCAAGTGGAGACCAGTGACGAATGGGTTCTTCAGGGGTCAAGGGCAGGGACAGTGGGATTGAGTGCACCCTCAGTATGTTTGGTGATGACACCGAATGGTGTGGTGCAGTTAACATGCTGGAGGAAAGAGATAACATCCACAGGGACCTGGACTAGCTTGGACTATGCAAACGTCATGAAGTTAAACAAGACCAAGAATGAAGTCATTAACCTGAGTAGAGACAATCCCAAGCACAAAGACAAGCTGAGTGGAAAACACATCAAAAGCATCATGACTAGCAGGTCAAGGGACATGATTCTTGTTCTCTACTGCACTCTCATTAGAGGGACATGTCTCCTCTTTGGACAAATGCTTGTGAATGACTGAACAAAATGAGTTTGGTTTTTTTTTTTTTTTTTGAGGCCCCGTACTCTTCCTAGAGTAGTACAGATTTAGTAGTCCTTGGATTTCATTGATTTTCTGGTTTATATTTCAATACTTTGTACTTTTTTTTTTTAACCACCCATGAGGTTTTCATCTTATTTTCACACCTTTAATGGCATTGATATATCAACTTTCAGTCTATAAAATTGTAGATCTTTATGTTTTCTTCAATGCCAACAGGGATCCTTCTGTTCAAAAATACAGTAGATTCCCAGTTACTATAAGATGTTATAGATCTTTATGTCATTGAAATAATTTTTGGTAATTTCTGTCTATACAGACCTCATCTTGAGTTACATCGAATTTGAGGTGGCAAAGACAGATATGTAAAAATGTTTTTTTCTTAAATATAGTGCATTTATTATTTATAAGTGGATTTCTCTTCTTCTAAGGATACAAAACACATATCATTGCACTTAATAGAACAACAAGAATGCTAGAATTTAGGATAATTTTAAAAATAACAGATACTTAAACTTGCCAGAAAATTAAAAAAAAAAAGTTTGGAAATTTTAGGATGCCATTTTCATTTATATTTTGAGAACAGAAATTTTGAAATCTCTTTGGCTGGAAGTACGGCAATTATTTTTGTTATTCTCATTATATTATACATCTATGCATGCCACAGCACTCTCAGCATGAGTCTTTTCTCAGCCTTGTTGTTCTGCTCTTAGGTAATTCATTCTTTCTTTAATTTTGCTGACTCCCCTTTCTGAACCCACCAGACTAATTTATCTCTGGATACGGCACTACATGTTTTGTTATGACAAAAAAAAAAGAGGAATTACTGATGGTCACAGCTGGTAGTTTTCTGTTGCAGGAAGATTGAGAGACTAATTCAAATCTAGAAGCAGCAAATACAGCTTTGAAATGTATTGAAGGCTATGGAACTGTACTAAATAAATGATACTACATACATTACTGATGCCTTTTCCATTTAGAACTTAACATTAAAGAGTTAAAATTAAGGCCCATCTATGTAGTCTTCAATAAAGCTTTATTGTATTTTTTGCATATAAAAACTATCTGTGCAGATAGATTTTTAAGTCATTTTTACTTCTCTCTGGTTCTCTCATATATGTTATTTCAGTTTTTCTATACTACATAGACCACCACCACCAAGTGGTGCCTTTGAGAATGCCATACCTTGACTATGTGAATAATCTAAATGAAAATCATATTTTGTTTCCAAAACTTGCAATTTAGAATCAATGAAAAGTGGGATGGGTTGCCAAAATGTTGACTTTTTAATAATTTGTATCATGTTTTTTTGACACAAAATAATAATAATTGTATAATCGATATGATACATACTTTTATATATGTTTATATGACTAGATCATGCTGCCCTGTGGGAAATATTCAAAGGCATTATGACACTGAATTGTGGATTAGCTACAATTATCCTGAATAAGAAGAGGCATAAGATTGGATTCTGTTAGTATTTGCAGCATCCACCTTTTCTCTCCATCAGCTAGGCTTAACTAGAATGACTCAGAATAGCTCAACAGCCTATTCAGATAATTTACCTGCACTCTGACACACTTAAGAAAGACATGCGATTGTCAGTAATTTACATGCCACGGTAATTAGTTTGCTCTATTAGCTATAAATATGGCTCACTGTGTATCACTGTAGCACATTGGGCATTTAACTCTTCCGTGGTCAGCTATTCCTATGGTCCTGACCCGAAGTTAACTGCTGATCTTAAACACCTGTTTTAAAATAGATGCCTGTTTCTCTCTATCAACCAGATGCCTGGTTATAATGTTAATAATACATTTTCAAATTACTCTCTCTCCCACTGGCTTAGGATTTGAGATTTTCAGGTTGTAGTATGCTGCAGTGATTCTTAATGATGATAAAAAAAAAATAAAAATACACAGTATAATAGATAGCAAGTGTGCTGTGATAATACTTTACTCTTCTTCATCTGTTTTTTGTAATTAGTCTTGTAAGTTGTGGAACCTCAGAAGCCTACAACAAGTGCTTCAATCCCCCAGCCATGGAGGGCTGGCTTTAAGTGTAATCACAAACTCCTCATTTAGGGTGAGAAAGATACCTCTCCCACAGGTCATTGCAAACATACATAGATTTATATAAGATAATGATATTCTATTCGCCTATTGGTTTGATTACCCTAGTTCAGCCCCTATCTCCCATATATGGTTAACCCCTGGAATGTTCTCTTCTCCCCATGCTTCCATTGGGCCCATTTTGGTGCTTTCATCCACCTCTGTTGCTCTGTTGGCTAGCCCTACCCCTAGTCCCACCTCTGCACTGTTTTCTCCTGTATTAGAACCTGCCCTTCAACTCCTCCCGTGTCACCCCATACAAAAACCCTGTGCCCTCAGATCACTCTTGTCTTTGTCCCTGAACCCATTTTTGGCTTTGTATACAGTCCCTGTGTCAATAAACTTGGTTGCTGCCAATCACACGAAGCCCCATCCTTGCCCCTTTCTGTCAGCATCGTTATTGTTAGAGGCTCCGGACCTGGAAGTGCAGGACACTCCAGGAACCTTGGTAGCACCCGTGCTGCTACAGTAAGTTACTGCTAAAACTCTTGTCTTCACCAGAATCATGCCTGAGAATTTATATTTTCTCTGTGCCTCCTTGTAAAAGATGACCTTCTTCTTCCAATTTTTGCACAAATGCACAGTGCCTATCTACTTCCCTACAAAGGTGTCCATGGAGGAGCACCAGTGAACCAACATCCTCAGACCTACAGGACACCAGGCAGTAACACCTGAAGGAACTTGCCCAGGAATTTGAACACTGAACTCATAGTCCTGTGTTTGTTGCCTGCAATCACCAGTTCTCTCTGCATTAATGAATTTAAACACAGACGTATAAATATCATACTAGTAAAAAATGGACTAAGGAGCTCTTATAATTTTAATAATTAAATCTCAGAAATTTTAGTATCACAAAGAAATAAAAGTTTTTTAGTTTTTTTCTTTTTGTCCCTCTTATATCAGTGAAGAACCTTTTCAATATGTTAAAGATGACATTTCAGTTTTCAAAATTTGGACCTTCATTAGCATTGTGATTATTTAATGATTTATTCTCAGTATGCATTCAGTCACAGACATGAGAAAGAAAACATCTTAGAAAGTCTTGGGTACATTACCACAATAATTGTATCATCAAGGACTTTGAAGCACAGACAAAATACACGAAACAGAAGAACATTCACTATTCACTAAAAAAGGTGCAAAGGAAAAATATCTATACTTCTGCAGTAAATAAGGTCAAAATAGGCAGAAGGTAGAGGGAATTCACTGGCAAGTCTGGTGTGCAGAAAATGGAAATTGTTTTACTAAAGTGCTACTTTTTATTTTTTTAAAAAATAGATTCTTTTACAGATGCATTTTGCAGAATGTTGATACTTAATAAACAGATGGCTACATAACAGATTTCAGCTGGAGAGTACCCATCAAGGGACAGAGAGTGGAGATATGACCTTGTGTTTCGAGACAGGAGTGAGAGGAAAAAAACAGTGCGCATCCATTCTAAGTACCTGTCTGGAAGCCTGCAAAGTCAACTTGATTCAGTGAGGTTTAGGGAAGCAAGAAGTGGTTAAAGGAGTCACCAGGTGACTAAATATAAAAGGTATCTTAATATGAACCAAGAAATTCTCTTCTTGAATATAATTTTTGTCCTTGTTTTAAACTCTCAAATAAATAAATAAGGATCTTTGCTTCATTTGCAGCAGGCTGGGTTGTTATATTTCACAGCTGTGCTGAGACTGACAGTAATACGCCGGAAAAATGAATATGGGTCTGATTTGGGAATGCAGATACTTAAACTTTTGTAATGAGGCTTCAGAAAGGAAAATAGTGGTAGCTGTCTGCAACAGTGCTGTGGCAGGGTTGTGCCTTTCTGAATCAAAGGGGTCAGATGAAAATATCTTTTATTACTTTTAAAATGCTGATTTAAGAGTGTCCACATCTTGAAACACTTTTCAGTACGTATGTTCCATTATGAAGGCAGCATTCACTGAAAGAATATGAGAAAATATTTTTTATTCAATATTAGTGGTAGCAAGAATGACTGACCAATGCCATCCTTATAGAATAATACTGTATATTGCATTAGTAGAAAATAATTTACTCTATAAAACATTCTTTTACATTTTAACAATAAAGAGGAAATGTTATTCTCCACTCACTGTTTCAGAAAGCCTTGTGTTTTTGTCTCACGAGAACATAAAAGCATGGCATTTTAAAAGGTAAAGATGTTGACACTTGGTCAGATACAGAAAGATTTCTCTTCAACAGCACTGGTTTTCACACTTTTCAAAGCTTTTCCCGGAGAACTTCAGAGAAAATCCTATGTGTACCATAATCAAGTAGAAATTTAAACAATTAGATCTTCAGTGTTTGCCATGTTTTTGGAGGTGCACTGAAAAATTTACTACATTTTTCTGCAACTTAGTAGTTCCAAGAAAAAAAAAAGAAACAGTTTTGTAGTGATGGTTTAGGTGTTGATGATAAAAAAGGCTGATTTAGGCCATTAAAGCAAGAGTGTTTGCCATCTGGAAGAGCTATATACTATATAACATCTGTTGATTTCAGTCTCCAAAACATCACTAACATACAATTAAGAAAAGCAGTGACTATATATAAACATAGGTGACCATTACTGGAAGAAACACTCTACAATAGATGTAATTTTGATACCATGTAATTCAACAATGCTCCATGCAATATTAATGGCCCTTTGCAACTTACTCTAATTTTAAAATTCATTACTAAATTATTCAGCAGTATATAAAACAGATGTGTGGCCCTGAAGCACCCAAATTGCTGTATCTGTTATAAATTTATGTTTTTACAGTCTGCGTGCAATTTGTCCTTTAAGTCTCACAGAATCAACGGATCTTTCCAGGTGCTATGACTCACCTTCAGTTTCCTTATTCCCCTGAAAGGTTTCACTTGTGCTCCCTTATTATCTGTTTCAACACTAAATGTCAAGATTTTATGTTTTGTTTAATTGGAACTGTTGCTCAAAACTTGATAGGCATATATTATAGGAAAACAGAACACAGAGAAAATGTTTTGTTTTTCTTGCAATACCTATTTGCATTTGCTGGAGGTTAGAACTGACTTCTTTATCCAAGCTTCCTTAGTCTTTTTCTCAGAAAAGATATGAACAAGGAAAAAGCCTTACACTTTTGAAAGACTAATTCAGATTTCTCCTATAGGTGACAATACATGCTTGGATGCTTTTTGCACCTTCATCTCCCATGAATGTTGTGGAAAATGTTTTGGAGGAAATTGTATGACTTGGTTTATAATTCTGTATGACAGTTTGGATAGCAATGGAGAAGGAGAGGTGTTTTTTTCCCCTCTATTTTGTGTGAATTGATGACAGGATGACATGACAGGAAGTTTGATTGAGCTGTTTGTCTTAATTCATGGAATAACAAAAGGTGAAGAGATATTTGTCCAATTATAGTAACTGAAACATGTAAGCTGATGAGGTAAAACAGGCAAAGCATAAGGCCGCAGGATAAGGCTGTCCAAAGTACAACATGGTATACCAGCAAAGAAGGAAATGAACATCCATCTGAATAAGAAGGGACATCCATGTCACTTTAAAGTCCAAGCTATGCATGACATCCAAATGCAAAAAAAATAAAAAAAACCATGAACATCATACATACATACATACATACATATATATATATATATACACACACATACATAAATATGGTCAGGTTGCAACTTTGTTTGTTCATAAACATGTATTCATGTGTGGGATTGGTCTGTTCTGTTTCAAAGTCTGTGACCACGAGATCAGACTCTAAATATGCCTAATGAAATCACAACAGAGGTGCAAATCAATTTTCTTTTGAAGTACTTAGGTTTGTGTTGGGGTGAAATAAATTTGTCAAGACTGAAGCATAAGGGTATGGGAAAACCCACTTCAGAGAAGAGACTGGTTCACTCCCAGTATCCCCTGTGCTTGTATATTAATCACCTGCAGAAAATTGACTGTAAGATTATTGGTTTGAAAGTGCTGCAAAATTCTACATATTCCTAATTCCTCTTTCCTATTGAACCCTCACCCTCAACTCCCCCTCTATCCTGTCTTACATAAGTTGTGTTCACCCTGACCCTTGGCCCTTTTGGTGGATCCCTTTGGACATGTTCGTGTTCATCCAGTTTGTTATTTTCATATTAATAAATCTTCCTTTTTGGGTCACCAATCTGTGCCTGTCCCTCATTTTTAATTGCCAAGTTTGAAGACCTCTCACATATCTCCCAGGCAGTCCAGGAGTCTGTCCATCCGGGTCAGACCCCAGGCAGCTGCAGGTTTGATCTGTAGATTTACTGCTAAGATGGAAATCTTACTGGGCTAGTCTTGTGAATAGTTATCCTGTTGTGGGTGTGATCAATGGAGAGAGTTCCAAGTTAACTCCTTGGGACTGGGTCTGGCTTAAAGCACTTGGCATAGTTTAAAGGCTGTACAGGCACAATACTTTTTAAAATTGTGTTAGAATGCTTTTATGTGGTCACGTAAACATTTCTGTTGTTATGCTCTAGACTTGAAGCAAGACTTCTACAGCATGGTAATTAGCTGGAGTGCATTGTGATACACAGAAGCTGTGCACTAACTACACCACAGCACAGGTTTAACCCAGTTGGCAGTCTGCACCTAGACTAAAAATATGCCCGATGCAGGATTAATTCTGTATAATTTCAGAGAACCATCAGTTCTGTGTCTGAAGATGAATGAATTAACTCTCCCCATTGTCATTAGACAAAAATTAGAACCCTCAGGAGGCTTTTTTTTTCTGTTTTATCTTAGAAGTCATTGGGTGAGATGAGTTTCTTCTTGGAGCTGTTTGCAAAGAACTTGAGGATGACTAGGAGAGACACAGAGTGAAGATGACTAAGTTAGTGCTAATAAATTATATTCCTGTTGCAACCCCTCATTACCCAATTCCCATCCCCCATAATCATAATGATTCAAATATTCAAATATATATAGTGAGTCAATATGATGCTTAGTATATTCTTCCATGTAGGCCTTAATTTTGAAATGCCTTAAGAAATGCTACCTTGCTTTTCTAAATTGTTACTATTCTTATAGAAGCCCTCTGGTTCCTGTGAGTGGCATAGCATTAGAAATACCATCAAATAACTTGTTTATTTTTCTTTTCCCACCTAGTACATTAGAAGTGAGAAAGAGTTCTCTGAAAAAAAAAAAAGTAAAGAAACCTGTCCAAAATATTGAAAAGTGAGAAAAATATTACATAACAGCTACAGAATCTGCTTTTCCTTTTTCCTTGAATAGGCAATATAGGGAAAATTGCTCAGCTATAGAGTTAAATAGGAGTAATCCCAAGTGGTGGGTAGAAGGGCACTTCATAGTCATGTAATCAACTGAAAGAGCATTTAGAAAGAACAGACAGCTGGCCCAGTCCAAACATCAGCAGCCAAGTGGGAGAGTTTGTCATTCTGTAAATGGCAAAATAACAAACACCTGACCTGAAGATAATAGGTTAATTGCTTTAATATTACATTTTGCATTGATGTTTGTTTTAATGTTGTGATGGATGAAAAGAGGTCATTTTTTTTTTTTTTTAATTCAGGCCTTCCAGAACTGCAAATGCCTGCCCAGTGGCCTGATGTAAAAAATCTCTTAGGTGACAAAATGAGTTGCATGCAAATGACAAATAGGCTTGATGTGCCCTGAAAGCATTCAGCTTGGAGTGACCTGTGATCATAAATTACTGGCATGCTGCATCAGATCCTAGACTTGTAATTTCATCAAGATCAACAAGATGCAATCTTGAAAACTGTTTGCATGATGTGAGGACGAACTGATGCCCTTGTCCTTCCAGACTGCTGAATGCGATGCTCAGGAGCCTGACTACTTTGTGTCTCTAAGTAGCAGTATAAGGCCATTGTAAATAATTAAGTAGAAATTTGTTACCCTTTTGTCAAATGTATTTGTGATGTTACTCTTCATTCGCCTCCATTAAGAAATCCCTTGATTAAATTTTAAAGTCTTAAACAATTTAAAGGGCTGAGAGCACAGGACACAAACTATAATCTGAATGTTTTGCACAGGAAAGTCATATTCTCTCTGGGAGAAAAGAAAATAATGTCAAGTATTTAAAATGTAATCCCATAATTCTCTTTCAAGACATTCAAAATTTGATTACCAACTCAGTGACTGGTGCTTGTAGGTCATTTATTTTCTCATTTATATGCTTTTAGAGATGCAGAATTTCCTATTCAATATACTTACAAATGTTTCTGTACAAATAGAATGTATGTCTGAGAACTCAATGCCATGCAGTTGTATCAAGAGGATGCATATAGAGTAGTCCATAAAAATGTGGATTCTTCAGAATATATGTTGCTGTTCCTAATTTAAAAGCCTGAATTCTATCAATAAATGTATGCTAAGTTTTCTGAAAAGTTTAAGAAAGAGACACAGTATTTTTAATAACAAATTGAAAAATTAAATACCATTGTCTTGTTTTCTGCATCTGGAGAAGGGATTGGTAATCCTTTTTTTAATAATATACCTCTTCAAATATATATATACATGTATGAAACACAGATTATCATACATATCTTGAAGTAGGCATATAACATTAATAGTGGCAAAAGTCACTGTGCCTTGAATGAAAATACAATCTATACTCCAGGAAGAAGAAACTTTATCAGGGATTAGCAGGTATGCCCATAGCAGAGAGTTTAATTTTGGAATAGAGCACACATCATTGATGTTGACCTAATGAACACAAAATATTGCTGTGCAGACCTAGCTGCTCTTAAAAAAAATAGTTGTTTAAAGGATGATGATTAAGAGGGATAAAATGATTAGCTGGGCTGGAGTAACCCTAATATGAGGAAAGGCTGAAAGGATTGAGATTCTTCAGATGGGGGAAG